>NC_056743.1:1643990840-1644220840 GCF_019279795.1 Protopterus annectens | reverse complement strand
ACAAATACATATGTGTGTGTGTGTGTGTGTGTGTGTGTGTGTGTGTGTGTGTGTGTGTGTGTGTGTGTGTGTTGGATACTTTACAAATGAGTGGTTCCACAAAAGTTTATGCATCTTACATCTGACAATTTTCTGAGGTTTTCCAAGATTACTTTCCTTTAGTATCAGAGCTTAAGCTTGATTTCTAGGAAGACAGATGTAAGCAATAAAACAAATTGACTGAACAAGATGTGACTGCTGCCCTTGTAGTTTAGAGAAGAGAAATAAAGCTATAACTATGAACAACTTCATCCTTTAGTATGGGATTTAATTTTCTCATAATTTGTTTGTATATAGTATGTTATTGAGACAGTCATCTAACTGGACAGCGTTTCTGGTTCAGTTCTAAAAAGAATCACCGGCTGGTAGTGATTTTAACCAATTAACAGAAAAAAGTAAAAAAGAAAAATGCCACTTTGTTCTACTTCGTCAAAATGTGATCATTGAGAATAAGTGTAATTTTTCATACCAACCTCCCATCATCCCAAAGTCAAGAGTACAACATTTCTAAACTACCATATACTATCACTCTGGATTATTTTTAGTAGCACAAATTTTTCCTATTTGGCCTGTGTATATAATACATGGATTGCTTGCATCTGTGGCTGCATGTAAGATTTCTATACAAGATCAGTAGCCCATCACTATGCAGTCCAGTTATAAAGCACACCTGAAGTAGCCCTTGCCTCCTGTTCCTGTGACAAGAAATCCAAATTTGATCTCTGCTGGCTCACTTGTACATCTCCCAGACTGACATTCCATTCCATTCCTAGATCTGTTACTTGAACCCAGGTCATTTCTTAATCTTGAAGCCACTGATATTGTATGTATTTTAAAAAAGATAAATCTTTAGAATCTTTGTTAAGTCTTGTTTGCTTGTGTAGAAATGCAATTTGTTAAGTCCAACTCATAGCCCCTACATCCATTTCATAGTGCTTTTATTATCTTTCTAAAATAGTTTTTAATTTGATAGACTCCCAAATATGTGGGAATAAATATCATATTCCCTTGGCAGAGACATACGTTGAGATGTGTAGACTAAATTGAAGAAAAGATAAATGTGAAAATGTGGCATTGCATGTAAGTCCTAGCACACATTTTTTAATAATGAATGTTAAAGACTTTGCATAATTAACATAAAAAATGAGTATTAAATATAAAAGTAGAAGAGTATGCATTCATTTTATCAAATTTGGATCTGGCATGGCAGAAAAAAAAATGTTTGAAAAGAGGATTGTTTATATGTCAGACATTTTTCTCATAACAGAGCTATGCAGACCTTTTTCACATAACATAGCTGAGCTACAATGTCAACATTGCCTGCACTGAGAGTACACAAAACACAAAATATAACAAGCTGCAACAGTACATTCCAGTTATATTACAATGCACATGTAGCGTATCCATACCTGGATACCAGCACATTGGGATTCTGCTAGTGAGAATGGTCAGTCAGTAGGATACCTCTATTATGATAGATGCCTGTCCTGCATACTCTATGCTCATGGGCAATGAGTTAAAAAATATTTATGAGTCAGTTTCGCACGTGTCCATGGAGAAAAGTGTACAACAATGCCCTGTAATATGCATAGCCTGTGCATGTTCGTATTCATCTCTCATGAACCTTTTGTTGTTTACCGGAATTCTCTCTATAGGATATACATAATGGAATGCATGCTGTTCCTGTAGGGTGACTTATATGTGCATAACCTACAGAGAAATGAGCATTCCTATTCCTTCCCCTGTTTCCTATGAAGCTGAGATATATGAAATTGAAAGTGATTTCAGCCAAGGAAACGGGTTCCCTATAACCCTAAGTAAAACACAAGTGACATACAGGCCATTCCACAAGCTATGAAAAGCAATATACATTTCTAATGTATAGCTTGCTATGTCTAAGCAACATGGAGAAACTTGTAACTTGACTGATCACCACCTCACCGATAGGGTTTTAATATAATGCCAGAATTGATGCATTAAAACATTGCATGCATATTCTGTAAAAAAGATTCATCTTAACTTTGAACCACAGTGATCTACTACCAATAAATGAAGTACTGCAACAAATCTAGAACGCATTCAGCACGATGCATATGTTACTATTCATTTCTTTATGTTGTGTGGTGGAAACACTTTCAAAAATTTCTAAACAGCAAAATATTTCTTGATAGCTACACAATCTCTCCTATCTGCATTATCACATTCTGTTATATACAAGGTGCTTTAATGAAAATAACAACTAATTCTACAAAGCCTGCATGTGCGTACATTATGCACCTGTAGGTGATTCAATAAAATTTTGAGAGGGAGAAAGAACACTGGAAACATTAGGGTGACTATTAAATTTAAAATGATTAAAACAGGTTTCAAAGAGCATACTCAAAAAAGAAAACAGATTTAAAGTTAAAAGAAAAGCTTAATGTGAATTAAATGAAGTATATGTTGGGAGGGTGGACTAATCATTAATGTGCTTGCCTTATAAACACAAGGTGCAGTGTTTGAATCTCACCAGGGATAATTGGCTAGCCTTGCAGGGGCAGTTAGCATAGTACTAATCTATGAACCTGTACAGCTCAGTGTGCGTGTGTACTTTATAGATATTTTAGGCTTAGTACTCAGAGCTTTGCTCAGAAACTATGCATCTTTGTCTGCAGCCTACAAATTAATCTGTTTTTACAATGATTAATTGATGCTTTTACTTTATTTTTTATATAGATTAACCTCAAATCTAGGGTGTTCACTCAAAAACTTTGACAAGTTACTTTCAGTCAAATTCAATCTTTAAACTCCTAATATTTTTAAACAGTTTTTGTTTCCATAGAGGAGTACCCCACATCTGACCTGTATGACATTGCACCCCAGCTCTAACTATAATTAAATATGAGTCACTACTCATTAAGGCTACATGGAATTTCCATTACACTGACTCTCTGGACAAGTGGGTTTGACCATTTAAAAGAAAACGAGTTCTTTCATGCAGTTTTTGGCTATTTGTCCTGCTGCCATTAATCTCACAGAGTATATGTTCAGTGGCAACCTATGAGTTCCAGTATTGTTATGTGTCTTAGTCAGGCTAAAAAAGTTTGCAAGTAGAGACTTGCATATTCAGACCAAGAACTAAAGATCAACTCCTTGACATCTTTCACCTTTTAGCATCTGCATTAAACATCCATAATACCCTATATTTTTCATTCACATATTTGTTTTTTTCTTGCTAGATCCTTCCTTGGCTTACAACATTAATATATTTTATCACTGCTGTATGATGTTATTGGTTATAGGTTTCTCTTCTCCGCTAATCCTCCATAGCCTGGAAGAACTGTATTTCTGTCATCACTAAAAGGAAATCTTAATTATGCTTTATTTTGATATGCCCTGAATTTTTATAGTGAATTTTACAATGTCATTCTAATGTTCCATGTTGCTGTATTTCAGATTTGTTCAAAACTATCATCTTTACAGTCAACATATGTTTTTTATGGACTTTCCTCTTGCATTGTAGCAAGTCATTAACACCTGTTCTCATTTCTGCTATGCTGATAAATACATAGAAGCATTTATTTGCCTGATAAATGTTTACTTATAAGTTTAGATGATAGTTTCTATTTGCATTTCAGGTTTATATCATTTCTGCTGTTTGGCTGTAACAGAATACAAATTGTCTAGCACATCATTAGCTCAGTAGCACATTAAGTACAGAAACCATTGAAATAACTTCCAGTGTCTGTGCAATAAAAACAAAGATATGACTGATATCTGATGATGCTCACCTGACACTTGAACTTAAGGAGAGAGTCACAAAATTTAAAGAAAATACTTTTTTGACTCTGAAAAACTGTACTGTTCGACTACGTTCAAAACTTGGCAGCACCCTTTACCAGTCCCTCCCAATCTGAGTATATTTACAATAACACCTCAAGTGGTAAAATCTCCAACATCATTCTCAGATATCTTAACCATGGTACTTGTTGGTGTCCAATCTAGCAGTCTCTGTTATACCAGTAAAGAAGGCAATCTTTATGAAATTGTAGTGCACCATTGCATTGTGTGCACAATCTCTCTCTCTCTCTCTCTCTATATATATATATATATATAGACATATATGTGAGTGTGTGTGTGTGTGTGTGCGTGTGCGTGTGCGTGTGTGTGTGTGTGTGTGTGTGTATATATATATATATATATATATATATATATATATATATATATATATATATATAAACACACACACACACACACACACACACGCACACATCTTTAGTATAATGCATATGTATGCATATTTAGATATCTAGATATATAGATATAGAGAAGTATGTGTGAATACTTACTGAATAAATGACCATTATATCAACACTCATAAAACTGATGTCTTTACATTGAAATACAGAACACTAACATATTCTGTGTATGCTCTGGGGATAACCCCAGAGAAATCTAAAACAGGGTGACTTGTTTTTGTGGTCTGACCTGGGTTTATTATGGTCTTTTACTGCCGTTTCTATGCAGCTGTTTATGTGGTCATACAGGGCTTTTGTGTACACCTCTGCATAGGTGTCTGTGTTTTCTGGATTTGGGGGAACTTTCCCTTAATATGGGTAATTTTCCTTACAGAAGTTCTTAAAGTTCTGGGGGTTAGGTGAGGGAATTAGTTTTACCTTTATTTCATGTGAGATCACTTTGTGATCTGATCTTACCAGTGAGGACATCACACTACTGGGGGTGCATCACTCTCCCATATTTGTGAGTACCAGATCTAGGATATTTGTTCCCTTAATAGGAGAGCATACTAGCTGATCTGGGGCATTTCAATTCGCAAAGACAAAAAAAAAATCATTCAGCCTGCACGTTAGTGGTCATGTATGCCTCACAATTAATGAAAAAGTAGTTAAAATCACACACAAGTATGGTAATGGGCTGTATGGCGAGTGATTCTAGAAATTCAGGTACAATGTATGATTTTCCTGGTTCATGATGGGGGACCTTTGACTAGCAAGAATATGGCAATGGATTTTTCCCATAGTTAATTGGTCATGGAGTAGCTCAAGCATGTCATATTGTTTGACGATGCTTGAGATGTGCTTATCCTTTATGTAGATAGATATACCTCCTCATTTTTGCTCTTTCATGTTCATTGGGTGACTAGAATATATAAAAGATGTCATAGCCATGCACTGCCAGACTGCTTTCTGTGGCTTTGAAGCATGTTTCAATAACTGCACAGATGTCAGCATTCTCCAGGATGATGAAAGCTTCCAGGGAGTACAGTTTCTTGTTAAGGATCCTAGCATTGAGCAGTAACACCTTTAGCTTGTCCTGAGTAGATGTTGTTATGCTGGAAGGTATGTCTGTTTGGAAATGCCTAAAAAGGCACTCTAGGGGTGGGTAATGCTTTTGCCAATATCTGAAAGTCTAGAGCTGACAAGTAAAGTCCATCCCTGATAAAGCAGTGTGGTCTGCCAATCATGATCTCCCAGGCCAATAAATATTTGGAATGACACCAGTAGCTAAGCCAATTATTAAAGTAAGTCATGTTCTGTTGATATTGTGGCATCATCCTTGGAGATTGTATGATGCTGCTCAATGCTAGGCTTGTACCTGCCAGTATTGTGGCATCATCCTTGGAGATGGTAGAATGCAGCTCAGTGCCAGGCTCGTACCTGCTGGTATTGTGACATCATCCTTGGAGATGGTAAAATGCTGCTCAGTGCCAGGCTCATGCCTGCTGGTACTGTGGCATCATCCTTGGAGATTGTAGAATGCACTCAGTGCCAGGGTCATACCTGCTGGTATAGTGGCATCATCCTTGAAGATGGTAGGATGTTGCTCAGTGCTAGGCTCATACCTACTGGTATTGTGGCATCATCCTTGGAGATGGTAGAATGCTGCTCAGTGCCAGGCTCATACCTGCTGGTATTGTGGCATCATCCTTGGAGATGGTATGATGCTGCTCAATTCTAGGCTCATACCTGCCAGTATTGTGGCATCATCCTTGGAGATGGTAGAATGCTGATCAGTGCCAGGCTCATACCAGCTGGTATTGTGGCATCATCCTTGGAGATGGTAGAATGCTGCTCAATGCTAGGCTCATACCTGCCTGTAATACACATGTTTTTTTTTACTCAGATATTTTTTTATTTTAAATGTATAACAAACAAAAACAGAAATACACGTTTACAGTTAACAAATATATTAATTAATAGATTAACTATATACAGTATTTACATTCAGCCTGACATGAGTAGATTTGAATAATAAGTTTATCCAAAAATGATTAAACATAACTTATGATACAGTTGTTTTCATGAGGAGACTGATTCCACTCGTAAAGTGTCGATCAATGTCAAAACTTTCTTCCAGGGATTATTGACTAATGACTTAGGAAACATTCTTAGTTTTTTGTTTTTTACCTCCATTAATGCCGTTTTCTTCAGTAAACACAAAAAATCTTCTCTATTAGGCACTGTGGTAGAGTTCCATTTCCTGGTTATGCATTTCCTAGCTATAGCTAGTAATGTCCACAGTAAGTAAAGGTTAGGTTTATTTATAGAAGAACCATTATTTGTATTCAATAATATTAATGTTTTGGTCATGACAAATGTGTCTATATAAATTGCTTATAAGAAATTACTAATTTAATTCCAAAAAACTTTAATTTTCATACAGTCATAGAAAATGTGAGACCAATCAGCTTTATTGGTCTGTTGACATCTCCAACATAACTGATTACTAGAAGAATTGATTTTTGAAATTTTATCAGGAGTTAAGAAGGCTCTGTCTAGGTATTTCCAATTAACTATTCTCTAGTATTGAGAATAAAAAGTTAATTTAACTGAAAGTAGTATGTTTGATTTATTTTCTGAGGTTAAAGGTATTGAATATCCTTTAGTAATTACTGCCAATATGCTGATTTAGGTGTTGTTTTATAATATTTTTTTAAATTATATAAATATTATGTTTAATTTTTCATATTTTCATTATTATATATAATTCTAAACTATCTAGCTATACATATGGGTGGACTTGGGAAAGAAGAGTTACTTATCATCCTACATAGATCCTTGGAGCATGTCAAGACATTCTGAAGTATTAACCATTCATGAGAATTTTAAACTATAAGTTGACAACATATATTGCATAACTAAGACTTGTTGTTTTTTTATGCAATGTTGCCAGCATATTAATTTTTTTGTTCCCAAGAGGTAAATATATCCATGTGAATCTTACCTGGAAGTTCTTAGTAATACTGAAAGAGGTTAATATTGTGAACCAAAGCTTTAAATCTATATTCATAGTAATACATTTCCTAAAGGTTTCAAAAAGATGGTTGATTAAATTTAACTTAGTGAGTTTAGTTATATTATATTGTAAATTTAAACTCAATGAATGCCATAATAAGTTATCCTTATCTATACTTAAAGTATTTTTTAACAATTTGTTTTCATTTATTATTATAATTGAGTGTAACAACTTACCGTTAGATGTATAATTAGGGTTTATCCAATCTATCACATTTTTAAGTAAAGTAGTCTTTATATAGGGATCAATATTTGGGAAATGTATTCCTCCCTGATCCTACTGCCTGATATGGTGAGTATATGCAATTTTATTTCTTTTAGGATGCCACAAGAATCTTAACAATATTGATGTTATTTTCAGAAGATAGCTTTTCTCAGGTATTAGCAAAGTAGCTTGTACTACATATAACATTTTAGGATGTAATACCATTTGTATCACTTGTAATCTATCTTCAAAATTCATAAATAAGTTATTCCATCAGAGTATTCATTGTGTCAATAACCCTTCTGTAATTAATATTCAGTATCTCCTGTATATTTCCACTTAGCTCTAATCCCAGTTATTTTAAAGATGTGACTTGCTCACCTATGATGTGATTCTTATCAACTTGTATTTCTTTTTCTTTTTATTCAATAGCATATATTTTGATTTTTGGTTATTAAAGTCCTGAGATCTTGTATAAGTTCTCTATCAATAAATGTAGCTCATCTAACACTTCTTTTGAGTTTGATAATATAAGAAGCACATCATCAGCAAAGAGCATGATCTTGGAATTATATTAGTCATATATATCTATGCCTTTTATCTTTGGATTGTTCCATACTAATATAGGCAGTATTTCTATGGCCAATGCAAATAAAATGGGTGACATAGGGTGTTAGAAAAATGCATAATAGCAATATGCATGCTTAGTGCATTCAAGGCTTAAAAGGGTTAATACATTTATTCTGTTCATGTTGTATGAATCTGCACAGCTACTAGAAACTTTAATAAGAGACACTTTATTCTGTTTATGCCAAGAAAATATGTGCAGCTGCTAGAAACTTGATGAGACATTTTATTCTGCTTATTCCATGTGAAAATGTGCAGCTGCTAGAAGCCTTGATAAAGAAAACAATAGATGTTTGAAAGCTTAAACCATAGTCAGCATTACTTGTACCAAAGCTAGAAATGTACCTTGAATCTAGACAAAATGTAACACATGTATTAGAACTGTACCACTGAAGAATTGAAGAACCAAGGAGGGCTAAAATAAGCCCAAGGCCAGGTTGTTTTTCTTGAATGTGTTTGCAAGACAGCAATAATCTGACCATGTCAGCAATAAGTCTGGTAACATACAGAAAGCTGTGTCCGACTATGTCAGCAGTAGATTTAGTAACATTTTCTGTGTGACATGAAGAGAACTGTATAAGAATAACATACTGACCTCCAGAAAATCAGACAAACCTTGTACCTACATGCTTTGTCTCCTTGCTGCAAGTAATAAAGGGTGCCTTGCTTGAACCTAATGTGCATTGGTCTTTGAAGTTTTTCTTTTACAGATTAGTCCTTCAGACCGGAACCCTCTCTTCACCTCGGATCAGACGGCCAGGTGGCTGAAACCGTACGGGGAAGAAACCAAATCGGTTCTTCTTATATGTAAAGTCCTCCGACTGAATTGTCGTCAAAAGAGGCCAGCCACTTTCTGATCTGTGACTGAAAGATGGGTTTCCCGTGAATTGGTGATCAATCACGTGGGCTCAGGTAAGGTGAATCTACTTTTTTCTGTTTTGGGATCAGGGACTGGATATGTATTCTTTTTTGTCAGATTGTATTTTTCTTACAGTCAGGGATAAAGAAAGGTATTGTCTTGTCATATATCAGGTGAAACGGAGTAGTAGACTTTAGGCAGTCATACTGAAGAGACTATAACAAAATCCGTGGTACACGTTAAAACTAGAGAAGTTACGTAACAGTTGAAAGGTAAAAGAAAATGGGTAATAATTGCACAAAAACACCCCAAAACCCGCTGTTAATGGAAGATGCAAAATATATGCAATCACAGCGCTCCGATAATATTAGACATTTTTCAAAATGGGTTAACAAGTACGAATTTGACGGAAAATTAGAGAAATCCTCACTTATCAAACTTATCAAACAACTCAAAAATGATTCTAAGGGTCAGGTTAAAAAAGCAACGACGGTTAGGAATTCTTCAGGCACACAGGTGGCTGGAGGAAGTAAACCGTAGGGACCAAAAGAACAAAGATTCAAAAGCAATATTTTTAGATAGGGAGGATAACAACTTAGTAATAGCATCAGCACCTCCACCTCCCTTATCAGAATATGAAGTCAGTGAACAGGTTAGTCCACCCCCACTATATCCTGTGGTCACTGGAGACAGAGACATTATAAAACTGAAACTAACTAAAATCAGAGATCCCATCGAGACCAGGTCCCGAACAAAGGCAAGTAATTCAGAGGAAGGTATTGAGTTATGGCAAATAGTTAAGAATTCATGATCTACAGGAGAAGAGGAAGAAATATGCCCGCTTATAGAGGTACCCAATCCTCAGACAGGTCAGGACAATCAGGACCCAACCATTCTAGTATATAGACCTTGGACTCTGGAAGAAATCCGGAAAGCCACTGAGGGAATTTCCCATCCAAAGATTAATTTCAGAAAATTCTCAGAAGATTTACAAGGAATGAAGTTAAGTTATAACTTAAATGGAGAAGAAATAGAAAAGGTAGTTAGATAGATTGTAGGGCCAGATTGGTACATGATTTGTGGCAACTGGAATCCTCGTGATGCTGCACAAAAACCCCTCCCACATAGCAGTGCAGAATTAGACACTAGAGTGAAAGGTGTTACAGACCACATCTCTGAAAAATGGAAACCTAGGGCAGACTGGACTTGCATTAATCAATACATCCAACAAGAAGGTGAAACAATGCCATACTATGCCAGATTGCTAGAATGTTTTAATAACCACTGTGGAATGCAGGTTCCCGAAGATCAAACACAAGATTCCCCATATGAACAGCAGTTAAAGAATGCATTTTTAAAAGGCCGTAGTACACCTATAAGAAGTTTCATTACGAAACACATGGTAGACCATTGTACAAGCAGGTTACAATCATTACTTGAATATGCTAGGCATGCCAAAAGGCATTTTAATAGCAAAAAGAAAAAGAAGACTCAAGTATTTTCTGTAGAAGGAGCAGAAGTTTATGTAGTACAGTCTTGGAAAAAGGCAAGAAAAATGCACAGGGAAACAAGCAGTCTGATCAGCAATCAGAGAACTTTGAAGGGCATAAAAAAGGGGAGAATGTTTTAAATGTGGCAAAAAGGGACATTTGGCAAGGGATTGCAGTAAAAATAAGAAGGCAACATGGAGACAAGGAAGGTGAGGACTGACTATATGATAGTCAAGAATCACTAGAAGGGGCCAATAGAGAAAGGACAAATGAGAATGTGAAAGAGAGAGTAGAGGAAGTACAGGAAGTTAGCGACAATGAAGAAGACGAAATATTAGACCTAGCTTTTTTGAGCTTGGCGCTCTATTTAGCAGACATGAAACCATAAGATACACTCTTGGTGGAAGGGAGGGAGGTCAAATTTTTGTGTGATTCAGGGGCATCATGGACCCCGATACATCCCTCCAAATTACCAGAAAACTCAGAGTCACCTGATTACATACTGGTCAAAGCAGCTGATGGACAGCTGTATCGGGAGCCCCTCTCCTGTAACATTGCAATAACTGATCCAGTTTCAGGATTGACACAGAAAAGCAAAATTGTAGTTTCTGCAAAATGCCCAGTAAATCTCTTGGGCAGAGATCTCATGCAGTTATTTGGTATAGCAGTAGTCCCAACCATGCAGGGTATGGAAGCACAGTGACAAACTAACACCTTTGTGGTGCAATTGGGGGTGAAATGTTTTATTGGTACAGCCAGGACTTGGTTAAGACTGGTCCAGGGACTGTGACCAAGGAACTGATGAACTTAGCCATCAGCAAGTTTCCCTCCCTTCACATTGATAAGCAACACTTGTTGCACTGTACCCTGTATTTTTGTAGCACACCAGGACCTGATAAGGAATATGAGAAAGAATTATTTAAAAATTGTACGAATAGATTGGTATTGCGTAATTTGTACTGGGATGCAGAAGGGAATAGTGCAGCCAGCTGTTCACTGCCCCAGGAGTTTTTTTCACTTTATAAATCTAATCGATTACCACATGTTAGCTTAACCAAAAACAAAAATATAAAATGGGCAGACCTAGGGGAGAAAGCCACAAGATGGAAGAAACAAACAGAACTGGAACTGTCAGGACAGGGAATACAAGTGCAAAAATTGAATTGGGTAACTCAGACCAACCCAGCTCTGCACTTACATTCTTGCGAAGACTGTAAGAAGAAGGGTTGCCAAACCCGAAAGCGCTCACTATTGGATTCTTGTGTTTTTTAATAAAGAAGAATACTCCGTAGCAGTGTCTTGCCATCCTTTCTTTCGTTTTGGATACAGCTGATGGCCACTCCTACTAAAGGTGGAAGAAAATGCCTTGCGAGATATACCAGAGACTCTCTGGTCGACAGGAAAATCAGATGTAGGACTCATTCGTACATCAGGGCCAGTTATTATCACACCAATGTCAGCATTCAGACCACAAAAGAGACAGTATCTCTTAAGAAAAGATGCAGAGGCAGGGATAAAGCCTATTATAGCAGCATTACTTAAAGGAGTGATACTAGTAGAATCTCCCAATTCACCATGTAACGCACCCTTATTTCCAGTTAAAAAAGTCAATGGAGAATGGCGTATGGTCCAGGATTTACAAGCAGTAAATGACGCAGTAATACCAAGGGCACCCATAGTGCCAGATCCACACACCCTGTTGAATGACTTAAAACCTCAACAAAAGTATTTTTCTGTGGTAGACATTAGCAATGCATTCTTTTCGATACCGATACACCCTGATAGCCAGTATTGGTTTGCATTTACATTTCAGGGAAAAAGATACACATATATGCACCTACCACAGGGATATTGTGAAATTCCAACGATATTCTCACAAGAAATAGCAAGCAACTTGATGGGATTCAATCCACCAAAAGGTAGCCAGGATTTACTTTTTGTTGATGACATTTTATTGGCGGCCCCCACCCTGCAGGATTGTAGGGAAGATACCATAGCACTTCTATGATCTTTAGCCACTGAGGGACATAAAGTAAACAAAGACAAACTGCAGCTCTGGAAAAAACAGGTTAAATACCTAGGATATGTAATATCCTTGGAAGGTAGAACATTAGATGACGACAGAAAAATAGCAATTTTGCAAGCACCAAAACCCACTGCCAAGAAGCATATGATGTCCTTACTGGGTACAATTAATATTTGTCGAAGCTGGATTCCAAACTATGCCTTAGAATCTGCACCTTTAACTGACCTTATATATAAGACGCCTATGGCAGTGCAGGATTTGTTACAATGGACACCAGAGGCAGAATCTGACTTTTGTAAACTAAAGCAATTAATTGCATCCTCACTAGTTCTGGGACTGCCAAACTATCATAAACATTTTTTCCAGACTGTAGAGTGCAAGCAGGGTTATATGACATCAGTACTAACACAACAGCATGGGGATAAGCAATGCCCCATTGCTTACTATTCATCACAACTGGACCCAATGGCACGGTCCTTAGCCCACTGTGTACAAGCAGTAGTTGCAGCAGTGATGGCAGTACAGGCTTCAGCCTCAGTAGTCTTGTTCCACCCTCTCACTTTGAGGGTACTCCATGCAGTCGCGATCATTTTACTACAAGAAAAGCTGGCATATCTTTCCCCTGCCAGGCATCTTTCCTGCATGACTATATTGTTGAGCCAACCTCATATGACAATTGAATGATGCACAACTTTGAACCCTTCTACTCTGCTCCCAACTCCTGCAGACGGCACACCTCACCGCTGCCTACAGGTAATCGAGCAAAAGACATTACCTAGAAAAGACCTCACAGATGTTCCCTTGGATGATGCCGAGATGACATACTACGTGGATGGCTCGTGCAAGAGGGGTCCTACAGGACAGAACCTAGTAGGATATGCAGTAGTCTCTGATACTGAGGTTATAGAAGCAAAATCCTTACCGCACAATTTATCTGCACAAACATTAGAACTGATTGCCCTAACACGGGCATGTACCTTAGCAAAGGGTAAATGTGTAAACATCTTTACAGATAGCCAGTACGCTTTCTCCACTGTGCATTTGTTTGCACAACAGTGGAAAAACCGGGGAATGATAACATCTACTGGCAAACCTATAAATCATGCACAGTTTATTTTAGATCTTTTAGAATCTATTCAATTACATCAGAAAGTGGCCATTTACAAATGTGCAGCTCACACCAAGCAACAAGATAGGATTTCAAAAGGTAATACAAGAGCCAATACAGCTGCAAAACAAGCAGCTACAGAGGTATTTCTCTTAAACGATGAATTACAACCCTCTGAAACTTTGAATCTAGATATGTTAAAAACAATGCAGACACTCACTACGCAAGCTGAAAAACAACGATGGATGAAACGAGGAGCAGTCCTCAAAAAGGGGCTGTACATCTCTAAAGAAGGGAAACCAATACTACCTTCTAATTTGTTCTGCTATGCAGCATTGTTGAACCATGGGCAGTGCCATGTCTCAACAGGAGGGATGATACAGTTGGTGAACCAGGTGTTCACAATGTATGGATTTACAAACTACTCTAAAAAATGTTGTTTAATGTGTCAGATTTGTAACAAACATCATGCACAAGGGGCGATAAAGCCCAAGCAAGGGAGTTTTTCCACACCACCATATCCCTTTCACACTATCTGTATGGATTTCATAGAATTGAACAAATGTGAGAATAAGAAGTATTGCCTTGTCATTAAAGATATGTTTTCCAGGTGGGTGGAAGCCTTTCCAACGAAAAATCCAGATGCAGCTACAGTGGCAAAAGTACTTGTCAATGAAATTATTCCTAGGTTTGGCATTCCGGAGAGAATCTATAGTGACAATGGTACACACTTTGTAAATCAAACCATACAGCAGTTGAGTAAGTATTTTGGTATTTCTTTAAACAATCATTGTGCATATCATCTGCAGTCTGCAGGGCTGGTTGAAAGGCATAATGGTATACTGAAAAGCAAATTGAGAAAATTAATAGCTGAAACAGGAAACATGGTTATACTGTTTACCCCTGGCACTGTTGAACATGAGAACTGTCCCTACAGCAAAAGGACTGACTCCTTTTGAAAAACTGTTTGGAAGGGCTTATTATACACCCCAGTGGAAACCTCTCATGTCATCAGACCAGGAAGCTGATTTTACACTAGCTGAATATATGAAAAAGTTTTTGAGTTCTAAACATCTGTTGCAGTCTAAGTCTGTTTCATACCAAAAACGAATCGAAACATCGGAAGTGACAGTGACGCCAGGAGACTGGGTATGGATTAAAATCATGAAGCAAAAGAACTGGGCATCGCCGAGGTGGGAAGGTCCCTACCAGGTGCTTCTTTCGACACCTACTGCAGTCAGGATAGCAGAACGAGCTTTATGGATACACCTGACGCACTGCAAGCTGGTAAAAAACTTTGAGTCGGACAAAGACCTTACCTCTCCATCGGGACCATAAGCACAAAAGTCTGGCTACAAATGGGGGTCAGATCAATAGGAACTGATCCGTCTCAAACCCAGTGAAGCAATCATCAATGCTAAAGGTCATATAGGGCAGAGAGTAAGATCACGTGTCCTAAGCGAGATGACAGAATCAAGTAAGATCCAAATACACCTACTTGGAAGAGCCAAAGAAAACAGGAATGCAGAACAACCGTTTCCACAGAAGTATTACATGACCATCCTGTTGACCATACTGGTAACAATCATCCTTTTATTGCAGCCATTTCTTTTCTCAGCCACGCAAGTAGAATTAAATAAGTGTGCAGAATAGCACCCGAACTTCAATACCTACCAGGCAATCAAATACGTGTATGCTGAAACATTTAATGTTTCGAATTGCTGGGTCTAGACAGCTCTACCAACAGCATATGGGGGCTACTGCTAACTTCAGTTCCCCTAGGGGCTAATAAGACCTGGGAAAACCTAATTCATGATACATCAAATGTCACATCAAAAGATAAAGTAGCATTGCAATTGTCTATTCATCAGAAGGGAACCGTGTGTTTTTATAAGAATGATACAGTAAAGGTAGGATGGAGCTATTGTAATGTAACAGTTCCCTATAGATGCTACACTAAATCTAATAACATCGGATCCTATTGCAACACGAGCTATGATTCATTTGTTGAACTGATGCATAGTACAATCGAAGAAGTAAAACATGATGCTGTTCTCTACAAAAAACTGTCCATAATCGACAAAAAAATGTTTCACGCAGGACAAGGGTATGTTTATAGTAAACTTACTACTAAAGTGGAAGATTGTTACTTTATATGCGGAAGAAAAGCATATAAATGGCTACCTGAAAACTGGTCCGGTAGTTGTTTTTTGGGGTACCTGGTTCCAGCCATATGACACACAGCAGTTTTACCTCAAGGGAAAATTCAGAATGTCAGAGAAATCAAGAAGTCTGTCAATCCAGTGGGACAAATCAATGCACCCTGGAAATACCATCATTACTTAGGACCTGGGAATAACAATGGACTGTCACACATGGATCTGGGTGATACCGTCATATCGTAAGCAGGCATACTACCAGCATATGGAGCAACAAAATCAATCTGGGAACTGAGAAAATTGTCTAAACTTCTCGAAATAATGAGTAATGCAACCTTGTCTGCCCTAGAATTAGTAACCAATGAACTGACCTCGATGAGAACAGTGGTACTTCAAAATCGCATGGCTCTTGACTTCACCCTACTGGCAAAAGGAGGTACGTGTGCTTTAATCCAGGAGGAGTGCTGTTCATACATTCCAGACAACAGACATGAGATAGACAACCATCTTGTGGTAATTCAGCAGGTGTCGGCCATGACCAAACCGGGACCAAATCCATTGACGGACTTTTTTCAGAAATGGGTTGGGGTAGCATCCTGATTAACATTCTGATTGCCATCTGTGTAGGGATAGCCCTACTGATGGTGTGTGGGTGCTGCTGCATCCCCTGCATAAAAGGACTAGTTTAAAATTTTGTAGACATTTTAGTTTCAGAAACTTTGTACCAGGAAGCTGAACTCGAAGAATTTCTCAAAAACTGAAAAATGCTTTCATGGGCTTAAACTAAATGACTCTCTAACTGCAAATCCTGAGTAGGAAGAGGTTAAGGGAAGAAAAAACTGTTTATGCTTATTTTGAAAGTAGACTAATGTATTAAAAGGGGGGAAATGTTAGAAAAATGCATAATAGCAATATGCATGCTTAGTGCATTCAAGGCTTAAAAGGGTTAATACATTTATTCTGTTCATGTTGTATGAATCTGCACAGCTACTAGAAACTTTAATAAGAGACACTTTATTCTGTTTATGCCATGAAAAATATGTGCAGCTACTAGAAACTTGATAAGAGACATTTTATTCTGCTTATGCCATGTGAAAATGTGCAGCTGCTAGAAGCCTTGATAAATAAAACAATGGATGTTTGAAAGCTTAAACCATAGTCAGCATTACTTGTACCAAAGCTAGAAAATTACCTTGAATCTAGACAAAATGTAACACATGTACTAGAACTGTACAATTGAAGAACTGAAGAACCAAGGAGGGCTAAAATAAGCCCAAGGCCAGGTTGCTTTTCTCAAATGTTTTTGCAAGACAGCAATAATCTGACCATGTCAGCAATGTCTGGTAACATTTTCTGTGTAACATACAGAAAGCTGTGTCCGACTACATCAGCAGTAGATTTATTAACATTTTCTGTGTGACATGAAGAGAACTGTATAAGAATAACATAGTGACCTCCAGAAAATCAGACAAACCTTGTACCTATATGCTTTGTCTCCTTGCTGCAAGTAATAAATGGTGCCTTGCTTGAACCTAACGTGCATTGGTCTTTGAAGTTTTTCTTTTACATAGGGCGACCTTGTTTAGTGCCTCTAGTAATGTCGATTGCATCTGAAGTAAAAGGTCTAATTTTAACATAAGCTAAATTATTTTCATAAACCTCTTTAATTAATGTAATAAAGGAGAGAGGAAAACCAAATGCATCTAGAGTTTTAATTAAATAATCCCAAATTAAAGAATCAAATGCCTTTTCTATATCCAGTCCAATTATCAAGGTTTCTGAATTTTCTTTCTTTAAATAATCAATTAATGTCAGTATCCTTTTTATGTTATCATGTGTGTGTCTATTATGTATAAACCCAGTTTGATAAGCAACAGATAAAGACAAACCAATTCTTTGACCCGGAATAAAGTATTTAATCCATGAAAGGACACATAGTAAAACCAAAGACACAGTAGTAAAATCAGGAACACAGTAATTACTGTGTTCCTGATTTTACTACTGTGTCTTTGGTTTTACTACGTGTCCTTTCGTGGTTTAAATACTTTATTCCGGGTCAAAGAATTGGTTTGTCTTTATCTGTTGCTTATCTGGTTGAAGTGTCGTTTTGCTGTTATAAACCCAGTTTGGTCGTTATTAATTATTTCAGATATTTGAGCTTTTATTCTACTTACCACAATAGCCATGAATATTTTATAAACATTATCTGTGACACACATTCTGATAGCTCAGTCATATCTCTCTCATCATATGGTCCAAGGAGGTATGTCCAGAACATTTGCTGAGAGAAGTACTTTTAACCTCAGCTGGATTGACACTGTTTGAACTCTTGCATGGCAGACATCTCCAGTGCTCACTGCATATATCAAAAGAAGCCTGTGAGGAAGAAATGAATCTCATAAAAAGTGTGATACACCTTGTTACAGACCTGTAGGGCAGGGTAAGAACTGTAATGCCTATAGTGAAAGACTTTATGGAGAATATACAGAATATACAGGAAACACCAGAGCTATATCTAGCTATTCTGGAGCCATATGCTGTCCCCTAATCTGATTATTGCCTCAATTTTAAGTTGAGGGAAAAAAAGGATTCTGTGTGATTTAAACTGTAGTAAACTGCTCACCTCATTTTTAACAAACATATGCAACAATTTATGCCACACCATAAAGCACTAAAGTGCTACAGTTTTAACATCAAATGCATTACTGGCATTTCTGAATACTGGTATTGCACTTAAGGCTGATTGTGATCGGCAGATCTCACCTCCAAATTCTTTGCACCTAGGACAGTTACCTATTTCCTCTACCCTAGCTACACTTTTGGGAGGCAATGCAGAGAATATATAACAAAACTATTTGAATAGAAAGTTCCAACACAAAGTAAAATACTTGTGTTCATACCAACTCCTGAAGATAAGTTTTTACAAAGTGCCAAATACCTTAAGAAACTGTAGAAGAAGTAAGTGAAGTGAATTATAAGGTGAGACAACAGGATTAAAGGAAACCAAAAGAAATATGCTATGCAAATATCCTGAAATCTTGAAAAGCAATTGGCATTTTTGTAATAAGTATTTTTGCAGAAGAAGTTGATGTTCCTGCAGCATATCTTGAAGTCAGTATAGGGAGAAATTACCCACATCTCAGGAACAAGAAGTAAAACATTTACTAGGAATACGAGAAATATTCCATGAGCTACGTGGTATGATTATTATAGTCCAGTGCAATGCAAAAATTGTGTCTGGTGAAAAAGCAAATTTGAAATTCTATCAGATATTGGAGTCCCAGTGCCAAACATTTACAAAGAGGAGCAGAAAAATGCTTAAATTCAGGTTGATAACAATCCCAAAGTGAATGGAATAGCCTTATAGCATTGATTCCCAACCTGGTGGATTCTTAAGATTTTGCAATGACTTCAGAAAATAGCTTATCAAAATGTGGCTCACACTCCATGTGATTGGACAGGCTAGGATTCTATATACTATGGACTCCCTATTAATAACAGAAACTAAAGACAAAATTGCACTCCATGCCAGATGGACTCTTGCTCTCCATGGAAACACCCATAACTTTCCAGACTCTGATGGACAAACTTCATATCTCTCAACCTCTTAGAGCAAGAATTCTGTATGAAGCCAACAATAATGAGGGAACAAAGACCTCAAAACAGGAACAATTCTTAAATATTGCTTTTATAAACTTAATTAACAGAATAACATGCTTTGCATTAGCATGAATTTTCTGAAAGGTAAGAAATATTATCATGCATTGTATAAATATATGAAGTCTGAAACTCAAATGTGCTATTATTTAATGAGCAGTTCTCAATGATTTTAATCCAAAATTCACCACAAGTGCTTTCACCCTGACTCAAATGCAGGTATAGGTCAATCGGACCTTGAGCATTTACGCCTGCAGCAAAACGAAGTGGCAGCAGTACTACTCAACCTAAGTGGTGGGATGAGAAGTTTAAAAATGGATTTTGTGCGCCTTATTGAAACACTTTCCCAGACCAACCATTTGTTTCCCTGTGGGTAGGGAAGAGGAGGTTCAACCAATCGAGTTGTGGCACAAATGAATGGGCGTGAAGGGGAGGCTTCTAATGGTTCCTTTCGTAACTTTGTTTCGGCTTCCCTGGTGGGTTGTGAAAACCAGTCCTTGTTTCCAGGAACCTGCAATGGGGAAACGGAAGTACTTTCAGGAAGAGAAGAACTTATAAGTGGCTGTAATGGACAGAAGAATTCACACGACGTTGAGGTTGGACAGCCTGGACCAAAAACATTTCAAGGTACTGTTATATACTCTGCCCAGCCTTTAGAGGCAGAACATAAACATTATAATAATTTAAAAGAATGGTTCGACAACACTAAAGATAATGAACCCAGTTTTAGGACTGACTTGAAAAGAAAAAGTGTTGTTGTTGAATGTTCCTTTGCTATGGGCTCCTTAAAGGAGGGTATGAAGGACTTGGAGAATAAATTGTATAAAATTAAATGTGTTCATTTAGATATTTTATATTTAGAAGAATGTATTACTAAAAAAGTTGTCCCACAGGGACTGAGGGTATGTAAATACCCCGACGGGTTTCTGTATGATGATTTTATGTTCGGTGAATTCAACAAAGTGTTTGATGAGTGTGGCACTAAAATTATGATCCTGATGTTAAAATACTTGAGGAGAAAAGTTGATTACTTGTTGAAAGAAGCTGCAAACCTTAATTAAGCTATTAGGAATGATTTATTATTTGATTTCAACAAGGATATTTATGAGCATATTTTCACCAGTGTAGAAAGGAAATGTGAGGATGCATTCTTGAGGAAACAAAAAAAGTTGGTTAGGGATTTAAAACAATATAATGAGAACAGGGTGTATATTTTTAAAGATAACGTTTCAAAAGGAAGGGTCCACACATCACCTGACCATCTAGAGGTTGTTGACAGAGGACAGAGTGATTGTGAGAGGAAGGTTAATGAAGAGGCTAATTTACAGGGCATTGTTGAAGTTATTGACAATTGTCCACTTTCTCCTTGTTTAAACACCCCCAACCCTTTAGACCCCAAGGTGGGTCATGATTTCATCGAACCAATTGATCTTGGTGGGGAAGAAGGGGAAGCTAGTGAACAGGATTTTTCTGGGGAGAAGGGGAAAGAGAAGACCCTAGTGAAAACCAAAATGAAGGGGAAGACATAGTTGTAAGTAGGGATAAAGTGACATACTCCTAAAATGTTTTTAAAATCTTTAATTTGAGTGGTGTGGAAATTAAATATGAACATTTTCCCTATTTGCGAAAGGTTTTAAATTTGTACCCTCTGTTAGGTTTGATGTTTGTGATACACTTATTGAGCTGAAGTTATTTACAAGACAATTGAATTTTGCTCTATTGTTTGAAAATACAGAAGCAGGTGGTTTAGCTCAATTTAGGAAGGCAAGTACATACAACCCTCCCTTGCATCCAGTGTTACAAGTTTTTGAGGAGGTTTGTGCCTCAGACATTTACAATTTTGGTATGGATAAAACGCACACAAAGAAATATGGTTTTAAAAATAATTTGACGAAGGAAGAAAAAAACATTTTAGAGCAGCTTACTTTAGACTGGGAGATTCGTATCCTGAAACCTGACAAAGGGGGTGGTACAGTTTTAGTTAACACCATTTCATATTCTAGTAAACTTCTTGAAATTTTGAATGATATTAGTGTTTATGTACCTGTGTCAATTAACAAAATCAACATTGCTCATAGAAAAATTGATTTAGCCATTGAAGAATTAGTGTTAGAAAATAGAATTGATGGTGAATTGGTGTCCATTTTGATAAATAGGAAGCCTAGAATAGCTTCCTTTTTTGGTATCCCTAAAATCCACAAGAGTACTACTGACCCGCCATATAGGCCTGTTGTTTCAAGTAGGGGAACAAAAACTTACCCTATAGCCACTTTTTTGGATTATTCCCTAAAACATGTTACTGATGGTTTTGTACATTTACTAAAGGACTCATGGGATTTTTTATCCGGATTAACCTTATAGCCCTATGAAGGGGAAGTATATTTTTTGACCATTGACGTGGTTGATTTATTTTTGTTTATACCAACAGATGAAGGTTTGGATTTATTTTGGTCAATATTGAATGAAAAAAAGTCTTTGTTAAATTTTGAAGTAGATCTATTGGTAGAAATTATGAGGATGGTACTGGAAAACAATTTTGTGTTATTTGAAGGGAAGACATTTAAACAGGTTAGAGGGGTGGCTATGGGGGCAGCTTGTGCCCCCATTTACGCCAACCTGGTTCTCCTCAAATGGAAACTTCAGTACCTGTTCAACTCGGTTTACTGGGAGAACATTAGGTTATACCGTCGCTTTTTGAATGATATACTTATCATCTGGGAAGGTCCAGTGAGTACTATTACTAATTTTCTTGAGTTCCTTAATTCAACTACCAGCTTTTTAAAGTTTACATTCAGTTTTGGCCAATTAGGAATTGATTATTTAGATGTAAGGCTGGATAAATTTGATGGAGGTTTAAAATCTAGAATACATAGGAAAAGCACTTTCAGCAATTCCTATTTGCCCTATAACAGTGATCATCCCTGGAAGCAGGAAAAAAGTATTGTGAAGGGCCAGATGATTAGAGCAGTGAGAATGACCTCGGAAAGAGTAGATATTCTATCTGAAGTTGAATTTATTTCTGAGTTGTTCAAAGTGAGAGGTTACCCTATTAACCTGATTGAATAGGTTTCAAGTGAGGTTATAGCGGGGTGGGGTGTAAGATACCTTCCCCTGTTAGGTAACCCATCACAAGGTACAATTGAGAAAAAGTTCACTGGCGACTAAACCTTTGGGAAAGCTTTGGTTTTACAGCATATATTTGCTTCTAGGGGAATTCAGGATCTAGTTAAAAGGAATTGGAAAATGCTAAAATTTAATAAAGACATTTTAAGTAAGGTAGGGGGGAGTCCAAGGTTTGTTTTCAAAACAGGGAATAATTTAGAAAGGCTTTTTGAAAAGAATAACAACAAGATTAGTTGTTACAGGGACCAAGGTACGAGTAAGTGTGGAAGATGAGTGTATTGCAAATATATTTGTGAAAAAGTTAAGGTGACTTTGAGTAATGAAGCAAAGAATAGTGTATGGTTTAGTAAGGGTAATTGCACTACAAAAGGTATAGCATACCTGGCTTTGTGTAAGGGTTGCCCTAGTTTTTATGTTAGAAAATCAGAAAGGGTACTTAAACGTATTGATGAGCACACCTATAACATTAGGAAAAATAATTTAAACAGTGCACTATATAGACATCTACATATGGAACCAACCCACCCTGGTTTTCTTTTTGTATCTTGGAACAAGTTCATGTAGACCCAAGGGGTGGGGATTGTGAGAATTGGCTTTGTTGTAGGGAGACTTACTGACAATTAAAATTAAATGCAACCCAACCTCCAGGATTAATCGATCATATTTCCATTAAACCTTATTTGGTTAGGAGGTCTGAGAAGTTTTGATGTATTTCTAACAAGTGAGTTGTTCACTCTTGTGGCATTTAAAGTGGGGGACAATTTTCAGTAATATGTTCATATGCTTATTTTTAGAAAATTAGTTTTTAAAAGTTTTTTTATATGTATTTGTATTGATGTTTATGAAAGGTTTTTATTACACATTTTGTGAATATTTTATAATGCAAATGTGGATAGTGTATGTATAGCTTTAAATGTTTTGGTGCATTTTTACACCTAGGGGAAGTTAAATAGGAGGGGCATTATGTGGTTTCTTTGTACTTGAAAAAGCCCTGCATTTGAGTCAGGGTGAAAGCGCTTGTGGTGAATTTTGGATTAAAATAGACTATTTCACAACCATCTTCCTATGTCACCTGGACCATTTTTGTTGGATTTTATTAGTACTGTATTTATGGTTATTCTACTGGTTTTATTTCTCAATGATTTGCCAGAAAACCTCAAATGTTATGAGGAACAGATAAAAAAAATGAGGGGAAAAATCTGGACATTCCACAAAAATCTGGACAGATGAAAATTATTCTCCATACCAGATATATAGCAACCTATATGGATGATGTTGCATCATATTCCGAGAACTGTAAAATCTACCTCTCTAAAGTTTAAGCCATTTTCAGTTCTTTGTATTGAACTAATATGACTGCAAACTCAGCTAAGTGCAAATTAGGCAAAAGTTCTGCTTAAGTTATTTCATAGGCCAAACGAAAGTGAAAGCACAGCCTCAAAAAGTCAAAGCTGTGAAAAAAATGGTCCATGGCAGTGAAATGGGTTTGACTGTTTGACTATTTGAGTTGCAGTGAAATGAAGATACAGTGTTATGACTCAGACTTGTGAATAAATTATTTTTCATTTATTTATTTTACATTTGTTGACCGGGATAGTCCAACTAGATACATGTCCATTCGGACTATCCCGGTCAACAAATGTAAAATAAATAAATAAAAAATAATTTATTCACAATTATTAACAATTTATGATAGTATGTAAATTGCTTTTTTTCTTCTTCATTTTTGTTCATCTTAAACTCTATTTTTGTAACTATTTGTCATTGTAACTCTGTTGGAGCTTTTCTCCCCGGGCCTCCGCTGAAAATGGACATGTATCCAGTCGGACTATCCCGGTCAACAAATGTAAAATAAATAAATAAAAAATAATTTATTCACAAGTCTGAGTCATAACACTGTATCTTCATTTCACTGCAACTCAAATAGTCAAACAGTCAAACCCATTTCACTGAAAACTCATTTCATAGAAAATCTTTTCCACAAAAAAAAAATATATCCTAGAAGCATGTTTTTGTAGGGGGGGCAAGCTGCCCTGCAACCCCCAGCCCCCACATCCCCTTTGCTATATATGCTAACTGTTTGATCACACAGTTACATAGAAAAGAAGAAATACACACACACACATACATAATTAATCAGTGCTGGAGAGGAAACACAGACATCTACAGATCTGGAGTTACAACATGCTGAATATTGCAATTCCCACATACTGTGCTAGACTCAGCTCCCTAATAACTCCTGTGATAGGAAATTATACCATCACATACTTTTGATGCACTTCTACTCTTTTCCATGAAATGAGTTTTCGATGAAATGATTTGGACCATATGAGTTTCGGTAAAATAAAGATTCAGCGTTATGACAGAGACCAATATATAAAGAAAGAGAGACAGAGGGAAGAAATTATCAATGACACTAGTTTTCTTGTCTTTAGGATAAGATTTATTTATGGAGAAAACAAAAAAACGTCTTTGCAACAAGTCATGGGATAACAAGACATAAAAAAATACTTTATTTGCACTACTGCACATGTATTGTTTTGCACATAGAGTTTGAAGTCAGTTTTAACAATGGTCTTGGATTCTTCCACTCAGCAGGGTTTGTAGTAAAACAAAATTGACAAATATGAATCTTTTTAACTGGCTTTACCAATTAACTTCTTTTCAGAAGGCAATAGATTCGTACACGGATTGCAGGAATACCTTCAATTGTTGTTCTTTGCAGGCAATTAACCCTTTTGAGACTCATATGTCAAATCCTTTCCACACCTAGAGGTCAAGAATTTGATCTTAGCAGGAATAGCAGCCCAGACAGAGTTCCCAAAGGAAGGCAATTTGTATTAACTTCCTGCCTTATCCTGTTAAAAGACAACCCACCTCTTCTACAGCAAGCACATTTCCTTGGCTTAGTATCTGGCTTAAAATCTGTGATATAACATGAGACCCACCCAAGCCCAGCACAGAACTGCAGGTTCCAGCCACACAAGAAGAACTGTAGGCCCAAGGAAGTCCAGTGGACAGGACTTATAGGTTAAAGCCGAATGTGATAGATTTGGATTATAATTGTCTCTTGAGCTACTGTAAAGGAATGTGGTTTGTTACTAATGCAATCGACTTAATAAATAATATTTTGGGGTGATAAGTGCCCATTTAAATGCAAGACATTCTCTTTCAATTGCTGAACATTGTTTCCCAGCATTGCTGACCTTTCTGCTGACGTAACAAATGGGATAGTTGTCTCTTCCCCATTGATAACTTTGCATAAGACTGTTCCTGTGCTTCCCTTAGATGCTCCCATGTGTAGCCAGAATCATCTGGAAAAATCTGGACTTATTAATATGGATCCTGAGTGTATCGTTTGGTTGTGTAAGGAGTTATTTTGCTTCAACTATCCATTAAACTTTAAACGAAGCCTTACTTTTGGTACGTTTGGTTAGAGGGCAAACTATAGTATCAAAGTTAGGAATTCATTTTTGATATTATTTTTTATACTAACTATTCAGGTCAAAGAAACAAATGCAACTTCTTTCTTAGTCATTGTTATGAATACGAAACAGATGTAACTTCTTTCTTAGTCATTGTTATGTCTAAGAAACAAATGTAACTTGTTATATATATATATATATATATATATATATATATATATATATATATATATTTGTATATATGGATCTAGGATGTTTGATCGAAAGATCAGATGTCCAAATCCATTTAGGGCGAGCATACTTAGGTGAAAGTGCTTTTCACCGAAGAAGCACTTTTGCGTAAGTATGCCTGTTGCTGAGGCCGTACTACAGTGCAGATAAGGGAAAATTCCCTTTTCCCCACTGTGGTGCGGTCTCAGTGGGAGAATATTAAAGTAGGGTGGGTGTGGGCGGCACACACACACACACACACACACACACACACACTGTATGATATTTCACTGAATGCTTCTGTTACTGAATCACTAATTGCTGACTGTGCTTCACTAAAAACACATTTGAGTGAAAAATAAAATTACAATACGTAAACACTGCATACAACAAAATACCTCAGAAAGTTTTTTGGAAGGGGCAAATCCCAATCCTTGTTCCGACCACACCCCTTACTTCGATATAGTAACTCCATGGTCACATTTCCATAAGAAAAAGACAGCACACACAGAAAATTACAGCTGGTGCATAAACACAAACATCTACACATATGAAGGTATGGCCCATGTGTGGCCATTGTCAGTCCACAAAGGGTCTTTTAATATATCTTCCCAAAGAATTTATATGACCTCGACCCTCACCAGTACATTATTTTTTCAGCCTTCTGCAGGTTTTTATGAATTGTAATAAATTAAAATAAGTTGTTAGAGAAATTATGTTTTCAGTGAACTGCATTCAGTGATCTGTGGTTCAATGAAACAGCATATAGTGAAATGTCACAGAAACACATACAAATATATATGTATTGATATGTGCATGCATATTCTAGATATATGTATATATTATATCTTTATCTCTATCGACATATAGGTATTGATGTAGATAGAAAGATATGTTTCTTTGATACTTCATGGAAGGTACCTTTGAGTGAAAGAAAAATCAGTAGGTGCAAAGGTTTGAAAGTACATTTGACTGAATAGCCATTTCATCAAAATCATTCTAAGCAACATATGTACAACAAAAAGGACTTTTGTAAGGAGGCAAGCTCCCCTGCAGCCACTCCTCCTTATTTATATATTCTAAGACTATGGTCACACCACCATGGAGAAATATAAATAAAAAAAACACACAGGGAATCAGTGCTATAGTGCAAACATCTACAAATCTGATGGTACAACCCGATGTTAAGCATTACCAGTCCTCATAAGATCTTCTAAATTGCCACGCTAACATCTCCCATAATCAAAAAATGCCACTACAAATACCATGTTAGACTTAAACAGTTTTTGACTAAATGGCTTTTCTGTCAAATGTACTTTTGGCATTTTCTTGACCATATGTGATTCAGTTAAACATACTTTTAATTAAATGTTATGTAGCCATATATACATATATAGCAAACTACCTTCATAAATTCTATGATGAAACATGATTAGGTAAAATCTTAAACAGAATCTGGATGTTAACAGTGAATAGTGCTGTGTTAAAAACAAATGCAATAAACAGGTATGATATACATTACTTGACATGTGTCGTAAAACGCATAACAACAAGAGTGTGATTGGACGAACTAGTGCTTAAATGTAGGGTTCTTTCTGCTCCTTCTTGGTTGATGTAAACAGAATGGTGTTAGTATTTAATGGACTTAGATGATTTCTAAAATGGAGCCATTTATCTGTAGAGACCAGTTTGAAGAGTATTTATTTATGTTTGCAATGTCAGAACTAAAGTAATTTGGATGAGTGTAAGTGGTATATTATTTACTTCTAATTATCACCAACACTGATATATTATTTTTGTATATTGAAATATACCAGTCATTAGTCCTTGTGGTACTACTACTACTGAAAACTATGTTTTCAGTGAACTGCATTCAGTGATCTGTGGTTCAATGAAACAGCATATAGTGAAATGTCACAGAAACACATACAAATATATATGTATTGATATGTGCATGCATATTCTAGATATATGTATATATTATATCTTTATCTCTATCGACATATAGGTATTGATGTAGATAGAAAGATATGTTTCTTTGATACTTCATGGAAGGTACCTTTGAGTGAAAGAAAAATCAGTAGGTGCAAAGGTTTGAAAGTACATTTGACTGAATAGCCATTTCATCAAAATCATTCTAAGCAACATATG
Source organism: Protopterus annectens (assembly GCF_019279795.1). Lineage (NCBI taxonomy): Eukaryota > Metazoa > Chordata > Ceratodontiformes > Protopteridae > Protopterus > Protopterus annectens. Next base: position 1,644,192,466 of record NC_056743.1, on the reverse strand, counting down.
TACAACAAAAAGGACTTTTGTAAGGAGGCAAGCTCCCCTGCAGCCACTCCTCCTTATTTATATATTCTAAGACTATGGTCACACCACCATGGAGAAATATAAATAAAAAAAACACACAGGGAATCAGTGCTATAGTGCAAACATCTACAAATCTGATGGTACAACCCGATGTTAAGCATTACCAGTCCTCATAAGATCTTCTAAATTGCCACGCTAACATCTCCCATAATCAAAAAATGCCACTACAAATACCATGTTAGACTTAAACAGTTTTTGACTAAATGGCTTTTCTGTCAAATGTACTTTTGGCATTTTCTTGACCATATGTGATTCAGTTAAACATACTTTTAATTAAATGTTATGTAGCCATATATACATATATAGCAAACTACCTTCATAAATTCTATGATGAAACATGATTAGGTAAAATCTTAAACAGAATCTGGATGTTAACAGTGAATAGTGCTGTGTTAAAAACAAATGCAATAAACAGGTATGATATACATTACTTGACATGTGTCGTAAAACGCATAACAACAAGAGTGTGATTGGACGAACTAGTGCTTAAATGTAGGGTTCTTTCTGCTCCTTCTTGGTTGATGTAAACAGAATGGTGTTAGTATTTAATGGACTTAGATGATTTCTAAAATGGAGCCATTTATCTGTAGAGACCAGTTTGAAGAGTATTTATTTATGTTTGCAATGTCAGAACTAAAGTAATTTGGATGAGTGTAAGTGGTATATTATTTACTTCTAATTATCACCAACACTGATATATTATTTTTGTATATTGAAATATACCAGTCATTAGTCCTTGTGGTACTTATCTCTATAGCTGAAGGACTGTAAAGTATCCCATATATTTTATCATTTTATTTTTGAATGCCATATATTATTCATTTTTTTACTGATATACTGCTGTTATTAGAGGCAATGTGGGAGATGTGTAGGTGGCACACTTTGTCAAAAGCCTTTGGCAGATAAATGAGTCATTCATCTGTAACAAGGGCTGCATTGATACCCAGAATGTATCTTTTATAGACATTATTAATTTAATATTCACTTTGTGTTGTTCATACGCTTATAGGATCATATGCTTGATTCCCAGGATTACACTTGCCAAGAAAAAAGTTACTTTATATAACGTAATGCTGACATTTTCTGCTTCCATTATACATATAGCAATTATCTTTCAAAGGCAGGTAGATGACTTTGTCTAATTGTAAGGGAAAGCTTATTCCATAAGCATAGAAAGCATTGGGTGATCTGTGTACCACGTTTTGTATTATTGATATTTATTTGTAGTTTATGAATATTTGAATCCATATTAATAATCTGAAAACATAGTTTAAAAAAACAAAGGCAAAACTAGGAAACTCATAATCTAGTAGTGAACCATCTTTTTTAAAGTACCTTAGTAGAACTGGAGTGAATCAAAATAATCTGATGTTATTGGTGGTTTAAGAGCCCAGCTGAGAATATAAATCTGTAGATAATGAAGGGCCCTTCTCCAAGGATATGTTAATGATACAGTTGTCTGAGGGGCTGTTGAACTATAGTACAACATTCCAAATAAACAAAATAAAAATAAAAGAACATGATGGATTCCCAAAAAGACGTTAAATTCAAAAATGCATTAAACAGTGAGAGCTTTCATCACCAACTGTGACTTCTTCGGACTGAATAATGCTATTAAGACAAACCAACATATTTAAACTACTAATGCACCAATTACATAACGCATAACATTCAAATAAATTAACCCCTTTAATGCTTTAAACCTTTTCGCTTCAAATAAGCAACACAATCATCCCCATTATTTAATCCTGGCGGAAAACAGGCATTTAACCTAACACCAGCTGAGCACATCTTAAGCATCAAATAATTTGTCATAACTAGATACATCTTCCAAAACAAGAAACTTAAAATTCACCAGGCATTTTTTACTAGAATAATGTTTGGCAATAGCAATTTTTGTCACCTATCTCCACAGCATGCTTGTGCTCATATATTCGTTTATAAAGTTCCCTGCTGGTACGACCTACATAAAATGAGGGGCATGATTGGCACATTATTGCATAAACCACAATTTTACTTTTACAAGTGAAATATTGCCTAAATTTATAAATAAAACCATTTATATTAACTTCCAAACTGTCAGTTAATAAATAATTACACAATCTACAGTTAAAACATTTGTGCATTCCAAATTTCACAACACTAGTTGTTCTAGGCTTATTAAGCTTACTTTGAAAATAATTTTTAAAAATCTTCCCCCTCTTATTTATTAAACTAGGTTGAATTATGTTGGTTTGTCTTAATAACGTTATTCAGTCCGAAGAAGTCACAGTTGGTGATGAAAGCAATCACTGTTTAATGCATTTTTGAATTAAACGTCTTTTTTGGAATCCATCACGTTCTTTTATTTTTATTTTTTTATAGTTTTACAGTAGCATTACAGCTCATAAAATGTTTAACAGTGATTAGAGGATTAATCCTTGATACATTTTCTCTCCAGGCTGATTATTTCAGGGATTTTTATGCTCAATTTCTGAGAGACTTGGTTGGCTACAATCACATGCTTTAGAAGCTGAAATTAAGTGCAAACTTGCAGTACATTATTTTAGCCTTCTGTTAAGTACGAACTTGCAGTTTTAAAAGTACTGTATTTCATTTTTTCTTTTACCTAATTGTGTGTTTCACTGAATAGTGTGCTGTTTGTCTCTCTGCTATAAGAGGGGGTGGTGGTCTTCTCACTTCTTTGTTATTTGATATTTAACTACTAGCCTAGAGGGCTTCCTCTGTATTTAAGTGCTAGCCACAAAGTTTGAGAATTCATTTTATGCTCAACTTGTGAGAGACTTGGTTGGCTACAATCACCTGCATTAGAAGCTGAAGTTAAGTGCAAACTTGCAGTACTTTATTTTATTCTTCTTTTAAGTAGAAACTTGCAGTTTTAAAAGTCCTGTATTTCATTTTTTCTGTTACCTAATTGTGTGTTTCACTGAACAGTGTGCTGTGTGTCTCTCTACAGTTAGTTCCCCACACACCCTCCCTGTTCTTGTCTTGATGTTAGTGTTGGTGGCTCTGGAATTGTCCGCCCCTCCTGTAAGTCTGTATTTGAACACTCCTCCTTTGTCCATCTCATTTGCCCACTTAACTGAGTACAGTGAGATCATATTCTAGTATTCACTCTACTTAATACAAAGAGAAGATTTGAGAAGGCCAACCCACTTAGGTTCTTCCTTCGTCTCTCCTTGCACTCTACTAACAAAAAAAAAATGCACTTTATTCATCTGCTTTTATTGTATTTGTGTTTCCTCCTAATTTATTTTGCTTTTGCCTCTTCCTAAAAGTACTCAATTTTATTTATTCTGCTGCATTTATTACTGCTTGGTAGTAGCCTGATTAAATTGTAATTGTTATTCTAAGTCTTTTGGTTTAAGCACTTGGGCTTCATATTGGTTGTTTTACATTAAGAAGGTTTGTGGTCTGCACTGTTGTAGCAGGACAGGTAGCTTACATCCTTCTAAGCTGGAAATTGCTGAATGAAGGCTCAGTGTCTGCTATTCTAAAAGTGTCAGTGTCTGCTATTCTAAAAGTGTATTAGCTCTGGTATAAACACTTGGGCATCAGGCCAGTTATTCTACATTAAGAAGGTTTGTGGTCTGCACTCTTGTGGGAGGAGATGCTGGATTCTGCCCTTTTGAGCTGGTAATTTCTGGTCACAGACTTATTGTGCCTTCTTATTTCAACTGTTTCTTTCTGAAATTGGTGTGCCTTGTTGCTGTAGCATAGACCAGATTCAGGCCTGCTGAATATAGCTTTGTTTGTATAACCTGAGCACTGATCCAGGCCATCTTTTTTTGGAGAAGGTTCCCCTGCACCCTAGTAGAAGGAGTGTGCTGTTAGAACTTGACTGATTGAAGACTGCTGGAACAGGGCTCAGTTTTGACATTTTTTTGGTTAATTGGGGAACTTGTTTAAATCAGTTTGTTCATTTTCTATTGTTTTATATATATATATATATATATATATATATATATATATATATATATATATATATATGGGTCACCTTTAAATGCTCGACAACGCGTTTGGCCGACACGGAATCCGACGGGACGAAAATACCGACAACGCAGATGACCGACAAGGTGAGAATCCGACGGACGCGGTAAGTGTGCGATCGACTGAGGGATTTAGTGTGAGGGAGCGGACAGGTAAGTGTGCGATAGTGAGGGACTGTGGGTTTAGGGGTGGGTAAGTGAGTTAGGGTTAGGGTGCAGGTAGGGTGAGTGTGCGATAGTGAGGGACTGTGGGTTTAGGGGTGGGTAAGTGAGTTAGGGTTAGGGTGCAGGTAGGGTGAGTGTGCGATAGTGAGGGACTGTGGGTTTAGGGGTGGGTAAGTGAGTTAGGATTAGGGTGCAGGTAGGGTGAGTGTGCGATAGTGAGGGACTGTGGGTTTAGGGGTGGGTAAGTGAGTTAGGGTTAGGGTGCAGGTAGGGTGAGTGTGCGGTAGTGTCGGATCTTGGGGTTCTGGTGGGTAAGTGAGTTAGGGTTAGGGTGCAGGTAGGGTAAGTGTGTGGTAGTGTCGGACCTTAGGGTTAGCGTTGGGTTAGGGATAGTGCATATGTTATGTCGTGTACTGTGTTGTTTACGTGTAGTGTGTTGGTGTACTGGTTTTCGGTGTTTTGCGTTGTCGGCGTTTTTTGTTGTCGGTCTTTTCGTGTCGGTCATTAGTGTGTCTGGCAAACGTGATTTCGAGGAATTAAAGGTGATCCATATATATATATATATATATATATATATATATATATATATATATATATATAGATATATATATATATATATATATATTAAAATATTGCACTTTATTCATCTGCTTTTACTACATTTGTGTTTCTTCCTACTTTACATTACTAGGGGCATTGACTACAGCTCTGATCTGAGATATATAACAAGAAGTATCATTTTCTGTTCATTTAAAGTGTTTTTTTGATTGTATCTGATTTATTTTCTGAAAAATATATATATATATATATACTTGCTCCCCACCTTTCTAAGCTAGTATAGTCCAGATTTCAGGATATTGTAGAATTCAGGGCTGTGTTATAAATCTCTGTGTTTGCCTATACCTTACTTGGGTAGAAGGAAGTTTTTCTGTTCACCTGTGAGAGAGGGGAGCTTTGAGCAGCCTATCTATCCCTGTAGGAGTGGCTTCAACCCAGACATTAGTAGTGTATTTGTCATTTTGGGCTAATTTCTATCTCTTTCATTTCCCTGCTATAAAAAATGCATTTGCCCGGTTTTGCTCACCGGCAGCACCGGTTAGCTAGGGTATAACTATTCCCAGCTTCACAAAGTCTCCTCTTCAATTTTTCCCTTTGAACTAGACAAACTTTCAACTTAAGCACTCAAACCATTCATTTTTCAGCCCGGCACTTGCTCAAAACTCATAGCAAGCACTTATAAACTCTAGCACTAGACCCCCCTATACTGTACAGAAGGACAAGGCTCTCTATTCGACCTTACCAGCCATTCAGTAAAACAGTTCACTGTACCTATCCAGGCATGCCCAAAGGGCAGTTTCAGGTGTACTCTCCAGTCCAAGTAGTGAATCTGGGCATTTTGAGGCAATGTTACAATTAACTCATGTACACAGACAACACTCTCCTCCTACCACCAAACACTAATACATGTGAGAGATGCAATTATAAAGCCAAACTGGAGGCTAAGCTTTCTCAACCCTAGACTGGATCAGACAGTCAAGAGGAGAAGGGAAATACTTGCATCATACCACCAGTCTCACATAGACCCATTAAACGAGCACCGGCAAAAAACACACATAAATACATGAAAACATACTTGGAGGCTCTAAATAAAAATCTGCAAAAGCAACAGAGACTTCCAAAGCAGACATCCAAGCAACCTCCACCCCCAACACAAACCATGAAACACATACTTCACAAAACCAGTGTGCCACGCAATCACAGACCTTAAAGCAAAATAACATACCCAACATACTAGTAATAGGTGACTCTATAGTCAGGCACACTGACGTCTCACTCTCTAGGTTGAATAAGGAGAAGGTTACTGTTAGCTGCCTGTCAAGTGCCAGGATCTGCCACATAACACAATCACTCAGGTCACTCCCGAAAAAGTACAAATATGACTCTTTCATTGTCCATGTTGGTGTGAATGACCTGAGCCATACCTCCCTGGACTACATGAAAAGAGACATGGAAGAGATCTCTGATCACATAGCTCAGGTTGGTATGACCCTGATCCTGAGTAACATCCTGCCCTCACCAAGAATGATACCACGGTATAAAGAAAAAAATATCAATTTCAACATTTGGCTATGTTTCTGATGTCGTTCAAAGGGGATCAAGTGTCTGTCCGCCTGGGATGACATGCTCAACAAGCCATGCTGCTTCGCTAGAGATGGCTTGCACCTGTCACCCTTAGGTTTTCAAATACTGGCCAAGGCTCTTGCCACCCCCATTGTGCCTTTTTTAGGCAAGGCTCAAAAGACAAACCCACCACCGTAAATAGCACAAGTAACAAAAGCTTATAAAATAATCAACCATCCTGATAGAACTCCCTCACTGTGCAAAATTCTAACTCCATATACTAACCTCAACAGTCGCCGATCATCAAACAGCATCCAGATCCTAACCATTAAAGCAAAAAACTCAGGTGGGGATGCCCTTTACGCCAATTCCATTGGCAAGCAGTGGAACTCCCTGCCAAACAACCTTAGACTTACTACTTCGCTCAATCATTTCAAATCTAACCTTAAAGAATATCTCTCCACACGATGGACATGCCCATGTCGAGAACCTGACTAACTACATATCTCATAACTTCTAGTTCCACATCCCTAGCCCATTTCCCTAATTGTAGATCTCTAAAATCTCTCTTTCCTTTTAGTAATAACGAAAATTTCTGATTTCAGTCTATTTTCCAGTATCATTAACGAAATCAATGTTTTTGTGTATAACTGCCTGTCTGTCCTTTTGTCTTATATAACATCTATGTAAATTTTCATTCCTGCATATGTAAGCTATATTCTCTTTTTGTAACAATACTTTGAATCTTGTAATTTAAATATGTACTTCTATTGTGTATTGGAGCTTTTCTCCTTGGGCCTCTACTGAAAACGGATATGTATCCAGCTGGACCAGCCCGGTTAACAAATGTAAAATAAATAAAATAAATAAATAAACAAAAAACTGAGGGTAATGCTACTCAATGCCAGAACTCTAAACCTCAAAATGCACGCACTCGAGGCACTCCTCTGTATGGAGATAATCGATATATGTGCAGTAACAGAAACCTGGTTTAAGGCTCCAGAGAGCACCCCAGCACTACCAGGCTACAACTCATACCATACATTTCGGCCACAGAACCCAGACCGAAATACAAAAGGCAGGGGTATCCATATTCATCAAGGATACTCACACCTCCAGGTTAGTGGCACAGCATGATGGTTCAGAGATCATCCATGTGCAACTAACAATGGGCAAAACTGCAATTCAAATTGTAGCTTGCTACAGATCACCCACCATGTCCCAGGATTCCCATTCTGCATTTCTGGAAACACTGGGAAACATAAAGGTCCTACCAAATACCCTAATATTGGGTGATTTCAGTTACCCAAACATTAACTGGGAGAACTACTCAAGTACTACCTCCCTTGCCTAACATTTCCTAGAAATTATAAACTCAAATGCCCTGGATCAACTAGTCAACACTACCACCAGAGGTGGCAACATATTGTACCTGGTCATTGTGACGGCCGTGCCCTGGCCCAGCAATCAAGGAGCCTCAATCCTCACCACTAACACCAGGGAGGTCATCTCTGAGAAGAGGAAAGGATAACTAATACACACAGTAAAGTACAATTTCCTGTAAGTGCACACAGAGATCACAGTCAGTCTGGGGCTGGTTGCTCCTTTGCTTACCAGGTCCCCAATAAGACTCCCCACTGGCACAGGTATAAGGTCCAGGTCTCAGCCTAACTGGGCAATCTAAAAACTCCAGTACCCTCTCTGTCCAACCAGTGCAATGTGCCTCTGCCCAAGTAGATGATACACACACACACACACACACACACACACACACACACACACACACACACACACACTTTGAGAAGAGGCTATACAACCACATAGACTTTCCTGGGAAAAGGCTGGCACAGGTTCTCCAGCTGTTTCCCTATTACCCAGACCACAAGATAGTAATTCCTGTCACCACCCAGTTAATTATCAGCTACTAAAAGGCCCTTAAAAGGGTGTCCAATTATTATTGTGCAATATTATAATCTAATGGCAGTATGACTAATCAGTCTCAAAGCTTACTGGAAGGGCTTATTACAATAAACTTTATAAATATATAATGTACTCTAAAGCATACTTTATCTCTACATAAACCAGCCATAGGTAGAAGGGTTTAAATATATTTAATAATAAATAATTAAAACACAAAACAAAACTACTACACCACAGAGATATCTAAGAGTTCAAAGATCACACAGAAACATAAAATAATACAGTAGCACAGGTCTGATTTCAAAGAAAAATACCAATTTAATTGTTACTAGTTTTAACTTTTCCTACAAGAAATCACAGTACTAAAACTTACACGTGAGCATAAGGCAAAGTGCTGAATTAGATGTCCAAATTCAAAATTTTCTCAGTCTCTCACTGAACAATAGTTTTTTAAACACTAGCCAACAGCTTTGCTGAGGCGCTCCCAAATTACATCATTTTGACACTTAGGTTTTCCCAATATTCATATTGCAGCATCTTGGCACCTGGTCTGAGCTCTCAGACCACAAATTTCATTATTTAGCAATCTAACACCTGCTCAAAAACTTACAACAATAAAAGACATTTCACATGTATACTCTAACAGAAACCAGAGCAATAAACACATTCCATATGTGAATTCTGGCCCTTAACTTTAGCAATAAAACAATGGGCATGAAACCATCATCTAGACTCACTGGAGTCAGATTCTAACATGAAAGGGTCACAACATGCTTTACTAGTCCAGTAGAGTGCAATGTTGTCACATTTTTTTCAATTCCACATTTCAAGGTATTCTTTTACACTCAAGAAAACATGCCTGTAATTTACATTTATTTACAAATGCCAGAATTATATATCAAATTCTATTTGACTAGGCTGGCAGCCTTCACCCATCTCTCCCCAATCGTCACAGTCATCACCAACATGGGTGACTGGTGTTCCACACTGGAGGTTAACCCCTCGCTGGTTAGATCTGACCATAAACAAATCACTTTGGATATCCATATTCCGCCCCACCCCTGGACAAGGAAACCACAGTGAAAAACTTTACAAAAGCAAATTTCACTTTACTTAAGACCGAGGTGGAAAGTTTCAAAGCCCCAATGCTAAAGGATAATGCTGTCCAAGCTGCAAAATCCTTTACTAATGCATTCTACGGGCACCTACAAGAATGCAAGGATCATGCTATCCCAAGCAAAACCAAGAATCACTCCTCCAAGAAAAGGAAACCAGTCTGGTGGATCCCTGACATAAACAAGCTATACAATAGAAGGAGGAAACTAGCACAGAAAAAAGTAAAATCCCAAGAAGGGAAGACATCCCTGAACAGTATCAGGAAGAAACTACGGTACCTCATAAAATCATCCAAGGCGAGCTTCGAAAGAAAATTTGGCAACGTCTCCAAAGATAACCACAATGTATTCTTTAGCTATGTCAAGAATCTAAGTGGCAATGCTCAGATCTTCTCAGAGTTAGTGCAGAATGGCACAAAATACACTAAACCGACCGATATCGCAAACATCCTGGCAGACAGGTTCAGTGCAAACTTCACCCCCTCTCAGCCCCAAAAGGGCCCATAACCATACCAGAAGAATGTAGAGCTCCTGAAATCACAGACACTCAAGTTAAAACAGCCCTCCCCAAAGCCAAAAATACTGCGTCCTACACAAGCTCAAAGACGAACTAACCTCTCACCTAAACACACTGTTAAAAACTCGGCCTCTCCACAGGCTACATACCCATAGAGTGGCACACAGCAATGATTATTCTACTCCACAAAGATGGAGCCACAACAGATCCTGGGAACTATCACCCTATAAGCCTGACTAGCTTGGTCTGCAAGGCTATGGAGTGCATCATCATGGAACTCATTAACAGAGACATTGGGAACCTCCAAACACTGGACCCTACCCAGTTTGGATTTGTTAAGGGCAGATCATGCCTCCTAAACCTGGTAGACTTCTTTGAGACAGTTGCCAAGGCTATAGATGAGGGAAAGGTGGTACACACAGCCTACCTAGACCTTGCAAAGGCCTTTGACACCATTCCCCATTCTGCTATTATAGACAAGCTCAACAGCCTGAAGATAAACACCTATGTCACAAGATGGGTTGCCAACTGTTTCATGGACAAAACCCACATGGTGAGAGTTGCAGGAGCTAGATCCGACTCTAAACCGGTTACAAGTGGCATTCCCCAGGATTCAATCCTAGGACCCCTCCTGCTCGGCATATACTTCTGAGAGATACAGGCAAGCACAGGAGGTCAATGGCTGACCAAGTTCACAGACAACTGCAAACTAGGGGCTATAATTGACTCTCTGGCTGACACAGACATCCTCCAAAAAGGTCTCACTGAGACAGATACCTGGTGTCAAAATCATGAACTCAAGCTAAATGCCAAATGTGCATAGCCATCCCCTTTGGAAAAAACAAAGTACCCACAAATTACAACATAGGTGGTAGTCTCATAAATACGGAAAACGTAATAAGGGATCTGGGGACCCAAGTAGATAGTAATCTCTCCTTTGATAATCACATTGTCAAAGTGGTTAGAAAATCATCCTATGTGGCCCACCTAATCACAAAAGGGTTCACATCCAGATCAAAAAAGGTCATTGTGCCCCTCTACTCAACACTCATTAGACCCCATCATAGAATACAATGCCCCATTTGGGATTTAACTTACAAGACACCTGCAACAGCTGGAAAGAACACAAAAGTACCACACCAAAAGGATCACCGGCCTTAAACAGATGCCCTATGCAGCTCGACTGAAGAAACTCCAGCTGTACTTGATTGCATATCGCCGACTCAGAGGTGATCTCTGCCTGACATACAAGGCCATGTCCAACCCAGAATTGATGGACATGCTCCACCTAACGAAAAGCTTATCCCCTTGAGCCACCTGCTCTATGGATCTAAACCTCACCACAACAATAAATAGGATATTATGGAGGGATATATTCCTGTCCCAGAGACTTCCCATGCTTTGGAAGAAGATTCAAATCTACATTAGGCAGAGCTTCTCACTAACCCTCTTGAAGAGAAACCTTGATGAGTGGATGGGAAACCAAAAGTTTACCCCGGGGATCACTTCAGCGGCTGTGCTGGACAGAGGCACAGGGAACTAATCTAAGGGGGTGGTGAAAGCCAACACATTCTGACTAGGCTTATAAATGCCTTTGGGTGGATAGCCTAGTACCTAGCTATGAACCTATGAACCTATACTGGCCACTAAGTGCATTACTTTGTCATTTGATCTTATCTTTAGGCGTGTTATTTATCATACATACAATAGCAAAGAAAGCAACTTTTATAACAGTTTTAAGTTGTGCTAGATATGGGGTATAAACTGCTAAATACCAAGGATTCTTTTGCAGTGAATAATTCCACGTGGTATACAAATGTTCTAGAAAATCATTATGCTGTCCAGACCTCATGAAGGCTCAATCACATCTATTGACTCATGATCACCATGAATCACATTTTTCCCATTTTCTAGATGGAGTTTTGGTGTTGTGCAATCTGTTACCATCACTCTTGATTCAGTGCCACACTCCTGCCTTGTTTGACAGTCATACATACTGTCACAAGTGTTCTCTCACACAATTTGTCTGCTGGTTTGCTAGATGCTCTTGTTTCCTCTTGCCTTCTTCCTGCCTGTCCCAAATCTTTATTAACAGATATTCTTCTCCTTTTTTTTTGACATGTGTGTGAACCACCAGTTTCACTTCATAATCCCAAACTACTGAAATATTAAACTTCAGTAGCTCCAGACTGAAATGTCAAAACTGCACTTGCTTGAAAGTGCAGTATGCCAAATGGTGAAATGCCGAATGTAGAAATGTCGAATCCGTGGTTGTGGAGGCTCGTACGTGACATGGGATTCCCTGTGTTAGTGATGTGCGGTATGGTATGTGGATGTAGCTGGAGATTCAGGTAAGTAATGTTTTACTAAGGGTTTTGGTTAGAGATTTTAGTGTGAGTGTGTTTGGGGCTTTGAGGTGTGGGTTATGGCAGGTGGGTAAGACAGTGAGTGTGTAAGTGTTGAGAGTGGTGGTATTTGTATGTATGTGATGTGTGCTTGTGCAAGGGGAGTTTAGAATGTGTAGTGGTAGTTTTTGTGTGTTTGTGTTTTTAGTGCAACCTCGGAGTTAGTATATATAAGTAGTGGGGGTGTAGGGGGCTTGCCCCCCTGTTTGTATGTGGGGTCCATGCGTGTGTTTATTTTGTTGTGTCTGTGTGTTTTGTTGGTTTGTAGTTTAGGGAGGAAGGTATATGTCTGCTTGTTTGTGTGTGGAGTGTGTATGTGGGCAGTCGCAATTATGAATTTCATGGTTTTGGAGTTTCAGGTTTTTAAGTTTTTGGCTTAACAGTGTTGAGATGCTGAATTTCGATATGTCAGTATTTCAGGATTTTAAAGTGAATCCGAACCACCATAATCTGTTCTATTTGACCTTCTCTGCAATGGGAGCTACTTTGACTTCTGCTCTGATGGCCTCACTCCTGCATCTTACCACCAATCTCAAGTATTTCATATTCATCACCTCAAGCTTCCTCAACTGCTCTGCCTTTACTGCCCAGGTTTCCCTACCATACAGCAATACTGGTTAATTCACTGTTTTGTACACCTTACTTTTCAGCTTCTTCCACCTTCTTCTGTCATACATTGTCCCTGACACTCCATGAAAATTGTCTACAACCCCTCTGATTTTAGCTTTGAACTCCTAATTCAGACTTCCTGTCTCTTCAACCACCTCACTGAGATGCTTGAAGTTGTTCATTTGTTTCACTGTTTTTTCTTCTGCTATATTTTTTCCTTATTCTGATTTCCCAGTTTGTTGTCATTACAACTGCCTTATATAGGTTCATATGTTCATAGGTGTGCACTAGGCTAATGGCCCTGGAGCCTTTACAAGCCTAGCCCATAGGATTACCCTGGCATCATGTCACCTGACCTTAGTTCCCAGTGTCTCTGTTGAGTAAAGCCACTGCAGTGATCCCTGGGGTGAATTTTCTATTTCCCATCCACTCATCAAAATTTCTCTTGAAGAGGGCCAGTGAGATACTCTGCTTGACATGTATGGAATGTCTATTCCATAGCATGGACAGTCTCTGGGTTATGAACCTGTCCCTCCAGCATGTTTTGTTGATTGTGGTAATGAGTTTGAGGTGTCCGGATTGTGTGGTGTGGAGGGATTGAGATTTCTTTAGATGTAGCATTTCTAACAGAGCTGGGTCAGACATGGCTTTGTAAGTCAAGCGGAGATTGCCTCTAAGTTGGCGATATGAGACAGACAATAGTTGGAGTGTTTTAAGTCTGTCCATGTAGGACAAATGTTTAAGGCCTACAATCTTCTTTGTGAGGTACTTTTATGGCCTCTCCAGTTGTTGCACGTGTTTAGTGAGGTACATACCAAATGGGGCATTGTAGTCAATGACTGTCCTAATGAGGGAAGAGTAGAGAGAGCAATGACCTCTTTCTTCCTGGATGCAAAACCCTTAGTAATGAGATGTGCCACATAGAAGGACTTTCTGACCACAGTGGCAATGTGGTGGTCAAAAGAGAGGTTGCTGTCAATCTGTGTTCCCAGATCACTTATAATCCCTTCTGTGTTCAGTGGACTACCATCGATGTTGTAATTCATGGGAACTGGGTTTTTCCCCAAAGGGAATGATGACACATATTTTGGCATTGAGCTTAAGACCATGGTTCTGACACCAGTTGTTGGTCTCAGTGAGGCCTTTCTGTAGGATGTCAACATCACTTGAGGAATTAATAATAGCTCCCAACTTGCAATCGTATGCAAACTTTTTCAGCCAGAGTCCCTTCATGTTGGCTTGGACTTCAGAGAAGTAGATACCAAATAGAATCTACTCATTTTCATCCTCTGCACATTCAGTTTTGCATTCCATTCCCCTATCCTTTGCTGAAATTCTTGCTCAGAGTCTGCCTTTAATTCCACATTGTCTTGATATGGCAACTTTGTTGATCTATCTCCTCTGACCTGTTTGCTAATGTAGTGTATCACAAGTATGAATAGCAGCAGGCTCCAATCTGAAGTCTGATACACACCCACTCCAACTAGGAATCCCAGTGTGAGACGAATCATTTTCTCACTTGAGTTAGTCAGTCCTTGTACATAGCTTGCATTAATTCTCCCAATGTTTTTGGGTCTTCAAACCACAGCAGAACTGCCCAAAGCAGCTTATTTGGTATCTTTTCCTATGCTTTCTTCAAGTCTAGGAATGCCCAGTTGGACCTTTTCCTCAGCTCTATCTTCTTCTCAGTTATTCTTTCTCTCTGCAAACATCAGGTCATTTGTGCTGCAACCTAAGTGCTCATCTCGCATCTTGCTTTCTACTGCTCTGCGTATTCCATTGTCAAGCACCGCATCCAGAACTTTCAAGCAGTGTGACATGAGTCTAATTCCTCTGTACTGCTCACAGTTGTGGGTGTTCCTTTGTTCTTGCAAACTAGCACCAGTTCTGGCATTCTGTAGTTATCTGGGATAGTCCTTTCTCTCCATACTGCCATGAGCTCCCTCAGGAGGCATTTCTCCCCTACTTCACCCAAAATCTTGATCATATCTGCTGTGACCTCATCAGATCCTGCTGCTTTCTCTGACTTCAATTTCCTTAGTGCTGTTCTTAATTCTTCAGTGGTGCGCTCCTCCTCTTCTTTCATTGTAGGCTGTACCTAGGCCAGTAGAGTGTCTATAAGTTTTTTTTTTCATTTAGAATCTCCTGAAAGTGCTCATTCTATCTGCCTTTGATGTCTTGTGGACTGGTGAACATGTTGTTGCTGGTATCCCTTATGAAGAGTGTCTACTATTTTCTTTATCTTTCTGTCTTTGCCTTGCAACAGTTTCTTTGCGCCATCTACTGAGTTACATTTCAGAAGGTTGTAGAATGCCTCCAATGTCTTTTTCTTTGTGATTGCAACTCTGCTCTTAGCCCCTGTGTTAACCAACCTGTATTTCTTCTTAGCCTTGTCTGTGTTTTCTGTCTCACTCTTTTTCCTGCACTCCTTTTTTCTTTTGATGACTTCCTGGACATCTGCATTCCACTACCAGCTTTCCTTAGGTATCTTATTTCTGTACCAGTTTCAGCTGCATATCTGTTCTATAGTCCTCACACATGCTGTTTGAAGTGCTGCCATTCTTCTTAAACTCCACCTAGTTCCTCTTCTTCTTGAGATGTTAGAACCCTGAGTAATGCATTGAACTGTTATGCTTTCTCTCCAATCAATTTTCAGGTCTTCAGCCTGGTCTCTGTTGACCTTAGAACCTTCTCTGACCACTGCTTGCAGCTGAATGTGGCAACCTGTGCTTAATGACCTAGGCCAGCTGTTTCACTGGTGATGACTTTGAAATGACTGATTCTACCCCAGTGCGCTTTGCTTATTAGGATTGAATCTTCTTGAATTTCAAGTTGGCCAGTCTTGTATATGACCATGTGACTGTGTCTCTTGCTGAACCATGTGTTAACCACCATTAAGCCACAGAAGTCTTTAATGTCCTCTCCTTCTTTATTTCTCTTTCCCCACTCATGTGGACTGAGGCAATCCTCATATCCTATTCTGGTTGTCTCAATATGTGCATTCAGGTCACACATTAGCACCACCAACTCATGTTGTCCTGCTTTATCTAGTAGGTCTTGTAACCGCTTTCTGAATGCACAGTATTCCTCACTGTCCCAACCCTGCTGTGGGGCATAGGCTGAGATTATAAATAGTGCCCTATCCTTACAATGAAGTCTGATTGCAATCAGTCTATCTCTAACTGTAATGATACCTCTCACTGTGTTCCAAAGCCTCTCTCACTACAGTTCCCACACCATTTCTAGTATGCTGTCCTCCTGAGTAGTAAACTCTGGATTCCAATACAAGTGACCTCTCTGCTCTGCCCTTCCATCTTGTCTTCTGGATATATGGGATGTCCAACCTCCTCTTTACCATCATGTCTTCCACACCCAAGCTTCAATCTGTCAGTGAACCTACACTGAACCTAGTAATCCTTAGTTCATGTTTGACAGATTTATCTGTTTTACATCCAGCTTATCCTAAGTAAACCAAGATGGGCAAAGGGACACTGATTTAATGTTCCAGGGCTGCTGAGCTGGCCATTTGGGACATATACACCTTTCCCAATGTTAGTATGGGTTCCCGGCATAGGTCAGAGTAGGACATGTCCTCATCATACTATTCACTACCAAATAGCTATGCATATCTTGTTGTCATTAGTCAACAGGACCAAATCCACTAGAAATAATTTTTACATCTTTGAGTGGCTAGCCCTGACACTGTGCATAGCCGTGTTCCATGTTTTCATATATAGCAGATACTGCACACCACAGTTGATGCCCAAAGCAGTTTGGCATCATACAACACCACAGAATCTGTGCTGCTACCAACAACTTCATTCTTGAATGAGCTTAAGGTGGAAACACTCAGCATGTTTTTGGGTAGTGGGAGGAACCCCACAGAGACACAGGGAGAACATGCAAGCTCCATAAATGCATTG
The DNA here is from genome assembly GCF_019279795.1 of Protopterus annectens. Taxonomy (NCBI): domain Eukaryota; kingdom Metazoa; phylum Chordata; order Ceratodontiformes; family Protopteridae; genus Protopterus; species Protopterus annectens. The sequence continues at coordinate 1,644,175,624 of NC_056743.1, read as the reverse complement.
ACCATTAGTCAAGCTCAAGCCTTCTTCCTTGTATATGGGAGGAGAAAACCTTAACCATTATACTAACTGGTCTCTTTATAGAGCACATCTACTGGCTGTGTGTTGTTTATTAAGCGTACTATCATTACATTCTGTCATCTGCCCAGAATGAACAGTTGCATATGCAAAACTGAAGAAGTATATTTGTAGTCAAAACTTTCAGTGTTTTGAACTACAAAAGTATAATTCTAAGTGGAAATATGCCTCTTTTCCCCCTATGGATCTCTAATTGAAAGGAAATTAGGATGAAAAATGGTAGCTACACTGCATCGCTTATCTATGTGTGTTTAAACTTTGTGAGGGCTATGTCTAGTAGATACTCCATGTCACTAGACCTACCCATGACTTACCATGGAAAGAGAGTTCCTCCACTGCATAAAAACTGGAAGTAGTTACTCCAATGATCAGGTATAATGCAAGTAATGTGTGGAGATATCTAAGTAAAGAGTGAACTCATCTCTCCTTGCTAACTGAAGGAATCACTCACTTGCCAAGGTAGTGTCATCTCTCTTGTTATTTTCGTTGTTAAGATCAGTAGCCAGTATGGTTTCAGAGAAGATGTTGCATCCTATTCATTACATCATGTTAAAAAGGAGGCTTTGAAATTGATACATGAAATGGTAATCCAATTGTAAGAACAGGAGTTAATCCTACTAATTTTAAACAGACGAAGAGCTGCTGACTTCCAGGTACAAATGGGTGGCTGTGTTTGGGGGAACTGAAATGACTTTCCATGTAGTGCCAGCTCTGCTCAATTTTTTCACTGGCTGCTATTTTTTATGTGCTTGTGTCTCGCTAAAGAACGCAGCTGTATTGTGAAAGTTTTTACGTGTGCTCAGGTAATTACCTCTGCAACTCATTGATTAGGCCATACTCTGGACTTGATCATCCTCTAGAACGAATCTCCCTGTTGGATGTGAAGTGCTTGCATCTGTTGCTAGAACTGATCTTGTGATCTGACCTTATCCTGGTCCATTATGACCTGGAGCTACTATACTACAATCCTCCAGGTCTTGAAATGATGGAAATTTGTTTTATTAACCTGCCTACCCCTAATATTTTTTTCCTCCATGCTCCTTCTTTTCCTCTTAGAGGATGATTTTAATTCTCGTGATGCCATGGTCAATGACGTTAATTAGTCATTGTCCCTGGTTCTTGATTTTCTCACGCTAGATTGTGTTCACTCATTTTCTACAAGGAAACAGAAGCCATGGTTTTCCATATGCTTTGATTCATATGATAAAAAAAATGAAGGGCAGTGTGGGTCTGTGGAGAAACACGATCTAGCTGAATATTACCACATAAAAGGCTGAAATTCCTCAAAACAGGGCATGTCTCCTGTATAGATTGAGCTTAGCATTGCCTAACCAACCTCTGCAATGTGTAGACAGGCAGTGTAACCCCAACCGCTTTTCTACTCATAAAGCTACACCTGCTCAGCAGTGTGAGTCTGCTTCTTGTTTTTTTATTGAAAAGATCGTGATTATCACATGACTTTTGCCACTATCTGACTTCATGTGCATTAGAGAGCTTTCAGATTCTCAGTGATCTGTTTCCCGTGTGGCATTTATCATTGACAAATATAATAAGCTCTTGACATTCCTGACTATGATAAGTTCTTGATTGTTATTTCAATATAAAGCCAACTGCCTGTGGCTGGGATCCAAGTCCATCTATATTGGTCAGGCTAGTCCCAATGTCCTTGGTCAAGTAATATTTATGGTGTTGTTTCCTCGGTGATGTCTGTCTTTTATTCCCCTTCATTTTTGAATGAGGCCTCTGTCATTCCTGTCCTTAAGAAACCATCCTTACATTCCAAAACTGTTGACAGTTACACCTCAATCCTTAACCTTCCATTTTTGAGAGAGGTTATTTAGATGGCAATAAACTCAATTTGAGTCTTATATTATAACAAATGGAGTCATGGATCCTTTCCAGTTTGTGTTTTGTACTTACCATCATTTTTTTTGAGGCTGCTCTATTCAAGTAGTCAATGATCTCCTAATGGCTCAAGGCTACAGTACTATTCAATAAAAGTCATGTGGGATCTTGCAGCTTCTCCTAACATCACTGATCATGGCATATTTATTAGGATCTAAGAATCTACTATAGCATCTCTTCTCTGGTTGCAATTGCACAGTAAAATGTTAGGGAAAGCAATCAGCAGGCACAGATCTGCCTTTACTGTATTACGTATTGCATTTATTGCATTTGCTGTCAGGACTGAAGCACTTTATTGCTATATGCGTGGTACAATTTGTAGGAAGCCACTTGCTACAAATGCAGCTAAAGGTTTGTTACAGTTTATGAAGTAATTGGGAAGGAGCTTTTTCTTCTTATATAGAATTAGAATATGATTTTATTTTCTGAGAATTATTTTTCTCTTCAACTTAAAGTTGAGGGGTGCCACATCATACCACTCAACCTCTTAGTTCAAGATATTTGACAAAGCCAAAAATAATGGGAGGACAAAAGCCCAAAATCAGGGACCAATTTTAAATACCACTCTTACAAACATAGAAAATTGATAAAATAACAGGTTTTGCATTAGCATGCATTTTCTGAAGGATATGAAGTCTGAAAGTCATGTGTTTGTCACTCTTTAGTGACTTTCATCCTTAATAATTTACCAGAAGTTCACATATCTTTTGAAAAACAGACTAAAAATATGAACAAAAATTCTGTGAAATTCGAAACAGTTGAGAAGTGTGCATGGAATGGCATATGGCTCCAGAATTGCTAGCTACTGTTCTGACAGAGATAGATAGATAGATAGATAGATAGATAGATAGATAGATAGATAGATAGATAGATAGATAGATGATAGACAGATAGATAGATAGATAGATAGATAGATAGATAGATAGATAGATAGATAGACAGATAGATGGATAGACAGACAGATACATACATACATACATAGATAAATAGGGAGAGAGTTTGATAGAGCGGTAGATAGCAGGATATGTAAGTATAGATGTCTATACACAAACAAACACACACACACACACACACACACACACACACACACACACACACACACACACACACACACACACACACACACAAACACACACACACACAGTTAAAAATCTAACTGAAAGATCAAGGTTATACAACATTAAGACAAAGAACTTCCTCGTATTAGTTTAAGCATTAAGCAGAGTCTGATACAGCTGGGATCTACAAATATTTAGAACAGTGCACAATTCAAAGCAGTACAGTTAGACGCAATGCAAAAGGTGTAGGAGATTCAGGGACACACATTTCCTTGCAAGGAATACAGAGACACTTTTCACATCATGGTAGCCAGTTTTACATGAGGACTGGTCATGGGCTGGGTGGGAGTGATTCAGAAACACATTGAATACAACTGTAAAAAGCCAAGAAATCCGATGGTCAATATAATATGAACATGGCACTATAATGTCAAATAAGTGCACAAATATGTTAAATTAAGGGCAAACAACATGACATAGTGGCTCTAAAATGTATATATTCCATGTGAACAAACTCTGCTGTCAGGATTGTTGACTGCAGCAAAATCTTGGAGTTGTAGGAGATACACCATGAAAACTTGTAAAGGGTGACTGCCACATTTGTCAATATGTACATACAAGAGGATTTTGTCACTTCTGATTGTTAGGGTGTTGCCCTCAGTGGTGCTAAATCATCCATTTGTGACTAACATATCATATCCTCCACAACACAGAAATAGTAGATTGCTACCATGTAGATACAAGCAGCATGCAGGAGCTGGTCAAGATGTGTCGGTCTGATATGTAGGTCCATGGGATGCATGGAGTACCTCTCCCTGTATACAACAAGCTGTTTGGCTTTGTGAATACTAGCTACAAGGACTTTTTCATCGACCAACATGGAACAAAATGAGTGTATCCATGACATCTGCCTTAAGGATACTACTCCAGTTCTTCAATGCAACTCAATGTGACAGGCTGTTAAGGAGAATATCTAGTTTCAATATACCACAGAGGACAGAAGAAACACAACACATTAATTTTAAATGCAGAAACATTCCTACAATGGGGCCAGGTCAGGCCCAGGGGGAGGATGCCCCCCCCCTGTTGTAGAAGGAAGTAGAAGTCCACAAAAATCACAAAAGCTGATAGGCCAAATAAGGCATAAAGACAACAGAGTGGACTATTGAGGATAAGAAAGAAATTATGTATCATTACTATTTATTACAAAAGCCCAGAATTTCCAGACATAACATATACGAAAGAATTAAGAGAGAAATTAGAGGAAAGAAAATTACATCCACAAGAAAAGAATTAAGAGAGAAATTAGAGGAAAGAAAATTATATCCACAAGAAAATTTGTCAGAATATTCAAATAAAAATTTGTGAAAAACATTATATAGACCAAAAAATTGTGATCTGGTTGGAAAAAGAAGCATCTGTGGAAGTGTGTGAATATAAACAACAAAACCTAGATATGTTTGAAAAGTATAAAAAAAGAAATATGGACATGTGAAAGAAAGAGATATTTGATGTGGTACAATATGTATGCAAAGTCGAAAGTCAAATTAATAAACACACAAAAGGCAGCCCCAAAGATATTTGAAGAACAATACAGCAAAAGCACCAGATGTGGAAAAGTCCATAATAAAATAATATCACAAAGAGGGACTGTAGAAAAGAAGATTAGTAAAGTAGAAGTTCAACAAATAGAAGTTGAAGTTATGGAATGCCTGTGGGTGAAGGATCTGGTGTAGAAGGTCTAACACAGGTTACATTACAGCATGATGGAACAAGTCTCTAAAGTAAGGAGAAACAGGAAGATCAGGAGACATCTGAAGAAGAAATATGGACATGGGAAAGAAAAAGAGATTTGATATGGTGTAATATTTATGCAAATGAGAAAGCAAAACTAATTAATACGAAAAGAACAGCACCAAAGACATTTGAGGAGAAATACAGACAAAGGAATCCAGTCATGGAAAATGTTACAATACAAAAAATATGAAGACAAAGAGGAAAAGTAAAAAAAAAAAGATTAGTAATGGACAAGTTAAAAAAAAAAACAGAAATTGAGGTTATGGAGTATCTGCAAAGATAAGGATTCAGTGTAGAAAATCCAAATCAGAAAGTACCACAGCAGGATAGAGCAATAAACATCCAAATTAAGGAGACACCAGTGGAAGAGGAAGCAACTGGTCAGTTGCTGTATGAAGCTATATTGGAGCCTTCCACAGGAAACCAGTATAAATGCTCACTTGAAGCTGGACAGCAAGGGAAGGAACAGGAAACTGTGGCAACTGATGCAATCAATGATGAGAAGTGATAGGCTAGTGATTTCCCATATAACAGCAATGGCTGGCATAAGATGAAACTGAAGAGAATGTGCCACAGGAAGATGCTATAGAACTTTATGTAGAATGCTGCAGAAAATGGAGAACAAAAAAATGTGCCCTTAGTTTAGAAGAAAATGAGCTAAGAGAAGAGCTGCTTGATTTAATAGAGATAGATAGAACTATTAAAATCAATGAAAGAAATAGATTGCAGAAGGTAAAGAAAACCCAAAAAGTTAGAAGTTTGATAAAACAAATGAACACAGTAATTAGAACTCTCCATAAAGATCCGTGCAATATAACAGAAATAAACAGGCTATATTACTGTGCAGCTAAATTAATAACAGATAACATTCTACAACAAGAACACAGGGTAGTGAGAGACAGGAAAGGGAGAAATTGAATACCATCATGGAAGTATCAAACAGAGAAAACTATAAATTAATTAAGACAAGAAGTGTCCCTGTTAGAAGAGTATAGAAGAGAAAAGATCAACAAAAATACTCAGATAGACGTGATAAAAGCAATGTGCAGTATTGTAACAGATCAGGATTTATCGTTGCACTACTGCAAATACTAAAAATAGCAGCAGAGGCAGAAAAACGTAGAAGACACACATATAAATATAAAGGAAAAGTACAGAATAAGGAATTTATTGATGACCCAAAAAAGTTTTAGAGAAAATTGGGAAACACGGTAAAAGGAATTGAAAGACCACCAAAAAAGAAGAAATAGATACATTTTGGAGAAGCATCTTTGAAGATCCTATGGAACATAGCAAATATGTTAAATTGATAGAAGAAGTAAAAGAAAGAATAAGAATTTAAAAGGTATAGGATATGAAATGGGATGAAGTAACAGCCAGAAAGACTGAAACAAAGATAAGAAAAGCCTCCAATTGGAAAACCACAGACCCAGATGCAGTGCCTAACTTCTGGTTAAAAGTATTAACATCTTTGCACAAAGATTTAGCCATGTGTAAGAACTATTTATATACACACCCCGAACAGACACCAGCCTGGTTAACAACAGGAAAAACAATGCTCCTACTTAAGAGTGAACCTGTAAGCTACCCTAAAAATCATAGACTAATAACTTGACATCTGACAATGTATAAACTATACACTGGAATTAATGCCAACAGAGTTTACAGTCATTTAGAAGAAAACTCAATTATGACAATAGAACAAAAGGGAGATAAAAGAAAGTCATATGGAACAAATGATCATTTGCTATTAAATAAAGTCATAGTGGAGAACTGTAAAAGGGGGAAGAATCTAAGTATGGCATGGAATGACTACAAAAAACATTTGACAGCATCCCACATTCATGGATAAAAGAGTGCTTAAAAATGTATAAGATACAGCCTACACTGATAAACTATATCATGGTGACCATAAAACAGTGGAAAACCACTTTGCAGTTAAGCAATGATAAAGGACAAATTATTATTCCAGGGATAAAAATCCAAAGGGGGATATTTCAAGGTGACTCTCAGTCACCGTTGCTCTTTTGCCTTGCTCTTAACCCATTAAGCTGTCTGCTTAACAGATTAGGTCATGGCTACAATTTGGCTCCTAGAAAACAACAAAGTGTAAAGACTTCTCATCTTCTCTCTGGTGATGATTTAAAACTGTATAAATGATTAGATGAGGACTGAAAGTATAACTGCAAGTAGTCAAAACTTTTTCAGATGATATAAGAATGTCATTTGGTCTTGATAAATGTGTAAAGCAACCTTTAAAGCAGGAAAGCTTCAGCACCAAGAAAACATCAGTTTGGGACATGAATGTGATATAAAAGAACTTGAGCAAGAGGAGGTGCATAAATATTTGGGAATTGATGAAGGGTCAACAACAAAACATGAACAAATGCAAGTAAAACTTAGGAATATTTTAGAAGACTAAAATTAATCCTGAAAACAGCGTTGCTGTCTAGGAGAAAAATTCAAGCTATAAACCAATTTACTGTTCCTGTCCTAACTTACAGTTTTGGAGGACTGACTGGCCCCAAAAGGTGCTGGACAGATTAGATAGGAAAACAAGAAGGATGCTTCATGCTCATCAAATGATTTATAAAAATCAGTGCATACCAAGATTATATATTCCCCATTCTGAAAGAGGTATGGGCCTACTTGAACATGCTTACTTGTATAGATCTGCAATTGTGGGACTGTATACATATCTGCTGACCTCACAAGACACAAATATAGTTAAAATTTTGAAATCTAAGATGACTTACCTTCTTAGTCTAGCAGAAGTATGTCGGTGTCAAGCATGAATGGAAATCAAGCCAGAAGTAGATAAAAAATCAGGCAGCAACTGACTGTGCCAAAAAAAGAAAGAATATAAGGTAAAGGATCAGATGAGAAGGTAAGAAATGTGGAAAATGCATAAATATAGTTGCATGTACAGAAACATCCTGGAATAACCTTATGTTGATCCGGATTGAACACAGAAATGGTTAAGTAGAGGCAAATTCAAACAAAAGGATGAAAGGTTAATATTGGTGGCCCAAGATAATGGGCTACATACACATTTGTTTACAAAGTCCATTGAACATGTGGGAGAAACAGACAAATATATGTTTTGTAAAACATAATTGGAAACAGTTGCACACATTGTTGCTTGTTGTGATATGATAATGGTAGAAGGACTGTATACTGAAAGGCATAATAATTTGGCAAGACTGTTGTGCTGGGATTGTGCAAACATTATAACATTGAAGTAGCTGAAAAACACTGGAAACATGAGCCACAAAGCATCATAAAAAATTACGAAGTCTACATCACATGAGATCACCTATTAGATAGATAGCTGTGAGAAAACCAGATACAGTGGCCCATGAAAAGAAGACAACAGTAGCATAGATCATTGAAATTGCTACACCCAGTGACTATTGTCTTGCGTGCAGAGAGACACAAAGTCATAAAATATCAGGATTTGCAGGCAGAAATGAGAGCAATGTGGAAGAAAGATATCCAGACAGTTCCAATTGTGGTAGGAGCAATATGTCTTATAAAAATGAATCTACAATCATATTTAGATATGTTACCAGTGCATATAACTTCGTACAAATTGCAGAAGGAGTCATTACTGGGCACATTGCAGGTGCTGTGAAGAACAGTTCTGGCTGACATCAAAAATTGAAGCATTACTGATTTCATGAACTTTAATCATACTTTGACTTAGGAATGTAGTCCATTCCTGTCATGGTATTAGAAACTCAAAAGATTTGGAGAAATTAGAATTTTATGACATACCCATTACCCTGAGGTGCTAGGGACTACTGGCAACACCTAACACATTATACATTAAATATTATAATGGAACATACATTAAACATTTATTGCAAATATATTACTATAAAACCATAACTAATGTGCTTTCAATAATCTTTATAACAAAAGCAAAACCTTCCTTTAGCCTTCCATACAAAGACTTCCATGTGAGGGTAAAACAATTTCATTGCAGAAAAATGAAAATCTAAATCTTTAAAATGTTTATTAAGCTCAAGTCTCCTCCATAATTTTTCCAAAGTTGACAAATATTTGTACCAATCTTTATAAATTTAGTTTTTGTGCCTTACTTTGTTAATATCAATAAAAAAGAACTTTGTCACTTTATGTTCCAAAGAATGTTTATATAATGTATTGTTTTCTCTTGTGGATCTTGCATCAATCAAAAAATTGTGAAAGTCTACATTTTAACATATGCATGATGTTATGTGAATGCTGAATGAATACACAATAAAAATAGTAGCAAATATATACCAAGTAAAAGCAGCTTATAAAATTCTTAAAGTCTCAGTGAATTCAAGATATGACATAAGGATCGTGTTACTTTATCTACCATCCAAGGAGTAAAGAAGAATATGTATGCATGACAAGATAAGGAAAGACCTGCTTTTATATTCATGGTGTAAAGAACGGTCCTTGATGCAACAAATGGTGCATGTATGGTACAGTTCTCCTACAACATAGTACACTCATGCCACATTCAGAAGACAAATATTTCAATTGTTAGCCTTTTTAAACACAGTTTATGGTGATTCTTCAAGAAGTGAAGTGAGAATGTGATATTTTTTAGGTAGAAAACTTGGACTTCAGGCAGGAGAAAGAGTAGCCATTCATGCCATGAATGGCCATGATCTAAGACAGCAGGACTTGGCATATAATACATGAGAGGTAACACAAATAACAGATACACCCGGGGGTGGAGTCTCTAAATGGAAATGTAGTGGGTTAGCTAATTAGTTGCCTCTGGTCCCTGCTAGTCAATAGCTGCTTACAGATGTGTTGTGTGATGGCCCCACCACTGTCAACCAATATGTGATGCGTAATGGTCCCATCACTGCCAACCAAAATGTAACATCCCCACATTGGGTCAGTAATCAAGAAGCCTAAATCATTCTCACCACTGACACTGGAGAGGGATGTGCACTTGGAATATAAATGGATACACTCAGTATTTCCTGATGCAGGAGCACACAGGGAACACACTCAGCCTGGGGTCTGGATTTCTCTATATCTGTCTACCAACCCAATAAGACTCACCACTGGTACCACTGGTACTGCTGTAGGGTTAGGTCATTATTTGGATGCCAAAGCCAAGTCCTCCAGCACCCTCTCTGTAAACCCATTGCTTTGTGTCCCTGCTCCAAGTCGCTGACACACACACTCTGTGAGATTTGATTCTTCACAGACACAAACACACACACACACACACACACACACACACACACACACACACACACACACACACACATATGCACACCTGGGAAAGGCTGGCAAAGGTTTACCTGCTGTGTCCCCTTTTGCCCAGCATATACTAATAAATGGTTCCCATTCACCATTCCACAATCTAGGCCTCTAAGGCCCCACACATAAGTGTCCAATTATACTGTGTAAATACTATACTATAATAAATCATATCAACTCACAAATACAGGTAGGCCTTACAAGGAATATTTAGTAATAATCAAATAATAAATATTAAATACAAATAATAAATCATTTAATAAATAAGACTGCCACAATAAAAGTTTTAGGATATTTTTCAATAAAATATAAAAGAGCATGAAAATTATGAATATCATTTGTGTATATAAGTGAGGTTTTCAAAACCCAGCTATCTGGATAAATATTGTGTATATCTAACTGCTCTGTACAGAATATCATGTTGAAAAATATAACATGCTTGTGTTAATTTAATATAGAAACTGAGTATCATGTGTATAGAGAACTGAAATGTGCATGCACTATTATAACTATTTAAATGCAAAGTGCTTGTTTAGCTTTGAAGAAATATATCCACAGTCCAAACTAAGTGAAGAGAACAGAGATGTTAAAAAACTATTATAACTTATTCTAAAAGCCAGTCAACAGAGGGAACTTGAGGTAGTACCTCAATCCATCAATGTTTGTGAAAATATTTTGAAATTAAATTAAAGAGGAGGTTGTGGCCATAAAGCTGAACTAGAGAGGAATTCAATGTAGAATATGACTTCCATTTTGTACTTAGAATGTGAGCAAATTGTCTTGAGTGATTTTTAATTGTAGATTTGGATTACTGAAAGAATGCTAATTATTTCCAGACTTCCAGGGGGTTCCTGGGATCCGGAGCAAAAGGCCTCGTGCTTATATTTTACAAGCAGATTATAATTACAGTAGATTCAGTAATGGGGGTGGGGTGGGGGGTTTCGGGGAACCAGAGATATCTCTGCAAGAAGTTATGTCATTCAAACAAAAATGAAAGCAGTAACCCCTTAGATATTGCATCTAGAAATCTCTTAGACAGACAGAGCATTCTGCATGTCTGATTGACTTGACAACATGTAAAGAACCATTCACCAATTACTGCTTACAGATCTGGTAAATCAAATTTATGTACTACAACTATTAATGGATGTACTAAATTACAACTATGACATACTTGATCACCCAAGATATTTTGGTTGGTTGATACAATAAAACTAAATAAATTCCAGTGTAAAAATCTGAATTCCCTTGATTTTAGTATTAATTCCTTGGTTGATCAACAATATAATAATCAAGGGTCTTTCACATATATGTTCCTATGTTTAATTATTAGAAGTGCTGATACTGAATGGAAAGTCATGAGTAAGGAACTAGACTAACGAGTGGATGATACTACATTTACCGCAGAAACTATTTTAGATGTCAAACTGTTGGGTAATATTATTATATAATGCAAACCTTACAATGCATTTCCCCCTTAATATTTTAGATGTCACTTTGTTTGCACGTATCGTCTAACTTAAACCACTATTTAACAATGACCTCTAATATGTATGTTCCACTGACTTCGATACCTAGACTCTTTGTTCCTAATTTCACATCCATTAGTGGATTTTTAGAGACTGTTGTTGAAGAAGTATATATGAATAATATTTTAGAGGTATGCAACCCAATCAGAGAAAACAGTGGCATCTATGTGCTCTTAGAAGAGCACTGTATAATTATGATATGTATAATAATATTACAACTATGCTTCTATTAGGAAAGGGTGGACAAAATAGTGTGTCTACTACAACTATGTGTCTGTACATATATGTAAAATGTTGTATGATACTGTGTGATATGCTTCTCTTAGGACTTGCGACATACAAGATATGTGTCTGTGGATTCTGGTAGCTTGTAAGGATTTATTAAGAAGTGGACAGGACCAAAAGGTATAGACCCTAGAGTGTTAAAGCATTGAGACACCCTATGGTACACTCACCAAACCCTCTAAAGGTTGGTTAAGTGGTATTACGAGAGATATTTGATAGATTTAAATGGGGATGTTTACTGAACCCCTCATGTTATTTTTTTAGAGATAGAAGAGAGAAAAATAATTTAATATTATGGCTATAGAGAGATTAGTACACTTTTTGATATAAATCCCTTTTTCGATAAATATACCTGATGATATGTCAGACATATACATAACTAACCAAATTTATACATTTTACATGGGTATTTAACAACCTTACTGATTTTATTTATAGAAGTTATTTTATTAGTGGGATACCGATAATGTGTTGGAAAACTGAAAATATTTGTTTCTTACTTAGATTGGCTATGGACACTTTGTGTGTTCTGCTACACCAACCTGGTGATGGAAGCATGGGAGAAGCCGACAAATTATTCTGGGATAAGGATATAAAAGATCTGTTATAATTTATAAGCACAGCAGATGACTTGTTTTATAAAGAAAGTGATGTTGAGTTGAATAGATTTAGTTTTTTGAAGAAGTGAATTCACTTACTGATTATTTAAAATTTACCCATTTAGATGTCGAGAAAGATTTTCCTCTCTTAGATGTATATATTGAACGCCTTACTAATGAAAGTTAGTTAAATGCAGGGTAGGAAACCATGCTATATAGGAAATTTGCTACATAGATATAGCATGCCCATAGAGATTTATTTTAATAATATAGTAAATGGAGGCTATCAAGGCCTCCGGGGTTAAACCCACTTCAGTCTAATTTCCGAGAAAGAACTTGTTGACCTAATGATAGATTGGTAGCTATAGGAAATAAAGATATAGAGATGAGATAAGTCAAAGCCAAAAGAAGTGAGCATTGATGGAATAATAGTTTATGCCCATATTATTCAGAACAGCGTTGTGGTCATTATCAGGTATCTAGAGAGTCTGAAAGTAGCAATATCTAAACAGAAAATATCTTTTTGTTCTTACTCATGTTTTCCATCATTATCAAGGACATAATAATTAAACACTGGAATTTATTAACCATAGATCCCTTGATTAGAAATATTGTTGGTGATCAACCACAGTTCTTATTTAAGAACAAGGAGAATTTATTCAGACTTTTATGTCATTCCATTAGTAGTTTTTACCCTGTTCAAGCTGATCTGTGTCATGGAACCAGGCCGTGTCATAGTTGTAATTTATGTTCTTTTATTTCTGATTCGACACATTTCGTACATCCCATAACTTTGCAAGTACATAAATTTGATGTCACAGCTGATTGTAACACCGAACATGTTGTTTACCTTGCCATGTGCTCTTCTTGTTCTGTGTTCTATGTTGGAAATACTGACAGGAGACTCAGAGACAGGGTTAGAGAGCATCTGTACCAGATACAGATCAAATCTGGTATAAATGCACTATCTAAACATACTTTAGCTACAGATGTCTCACATACATTCAAGTTTATGGTAATATATATAAATAGACCTAATATACGAGGTGGTGATGTCAGGAATTTCACTGAAAGGAATGAAACAAAATGGATAATTAGACTGCAAGCACATTTATTTCCTGGCCTTAATGAAAAGATACCTATTAAGCCAGCACTCAAAAATAGGAGGCTGACTTATAAGTAAATATATTTATGTTTTTATGAATGTATTTAAAAGTTATGTATTTTATATTCCTTTCCTTTTGTTCTTATAGTTTTTAGACCATGCATTCTGAGGTTTTAAAATGTTTAGTTTGTATATCTCTTTAACTTGTTAATTGATAATTAAGCAATTATGGTTGAGCAGGTTTATTGCTTCATGTATAAATAGAGCCAGTATATAGCAGTCTAACATCATAGAGGTCTGAAGAAGCCATTTCGGTGAAAGCGCTTACCTGTTATACTTGTCGAATAAAGGAAATTTGTTTTATCCAAGGATTCATCTATTGTTTCTCCTTTATATGGATTTATGACTTTGGTTTTTGGTCTGAAGAGACACTTTATGTTAAATACTTCTAACTGCCAGAGGTTGTCACTGAGCTGGTTTTATTATTGTCTGACATTTTTCGTTTTTTCAGTGCTCAGTGTCATTTATTTCTCAGCGGTGTTGGATATCTATTTTATGTTAGTTTGGATTTTGTTTTTCTTTATTTGTATGAGCCTGTACTACAATGTTATTTTAAATATTTCCTGTGGTTTTAAACTTTGATGTCACTGTGAATATATATTTAGTATTGTCTTGTTCTTTTATTATTTATTATTAAATATATTTAAAACGTTCATTGTGGCTGATCCATGTAGAGATATACAAGGTTTGAAATAACTTGCATATTTATTTGGTGACACTGTATGGGCCACTTCTAATAGCTTTCTTCTTGGTCAAACTATCATTTGTATTAGTATTAATATTACACAATAGGATTGGATATTGTTTGTTAAGGGTCCTAAAGTAGCTGATAAGGAGTGACTGGTGGCAGGGGTAACCACCTTGTAGTCGGGGCAGAAGAGGGCATAGCTAGTAAATCTGTGACAGCCTTTCACAGGTGAGTGTGTGTGTGTGTGTGTGTGTGTGTGTGTGTGTGTGTGTGTGTGTGTGTGTGTGTGTGTGTGTGTGTGTGTGTGTGTGTGTGTGTGTGTGAGTGTGTGTGTGTGTGTGTGTAAATCAAACCTCAAAGAGTGTGTGTGTCAGCTACTTGGGCAGGGAAATGAAGTACTGATTGGACAGAGAGAGTGCTGGAGGTCTTTGCTTGGTCACTCAATTGAGATATCAACCTTTTAGCTGTGCCAGTTGGGAGTCTTAATGGTGATTTGGAAAAAGAGTGAGCCACCAGCCACGGAGTGACTGTGGTATCTGTGTCCTCTTAAGGGAAATTGCACTTAATGCAGAGAGATGCATCTGGAAATACTGCATGCACCTGTTATCCTCTCAGTGAATGTCCCACACTGTTGCCAGTGATGATAATTGAGGCTGCTTGATTACTGGTTGGCAGTGGTGGGTTGTCACATATATATTCACAGTAAACACATAGTTCAGATCACTGGAAATATTGAAAAAAACATTGATGGACAGACTCAGACAAATAAAGAAAAACAATATATAAATGAAGCTTCACTATATTTCTGACTGTATCTAGGAGAATTACTATTTCGTAATTACTCGATAGAGTAAGGCAGGTTGAAATACATGAGCAGTCTTTCTAGTCTGGTTTCCTAAAACTCAATACTCCTTCTTCAGAGATTACTCCCTGTAAAATATATCCAAGATGGCTTGCAGAATGACGTCATCTGATCACCTAAGTCTAGGTTCTCACAGTAACCCCCTTTGAAGCTGAGACAGGAATTTAGCATACATGGCTACAATACACATCTTAAATGTTTATGGCAGTGCCTGGGGCTTTCCATCTTTTTACTGAGCTTGTCCTATTCAGTACTGTGGGGTACTGTTTTAATGGTTTAACAACTCATTTACATTTCTCTTATTTTTCTTTAATTAAGTTAGCTAGTTAACCTTTGCTGTCCCAGTGTCCTCAATTAAACATATACATATAATTCAGTTACAGTAATGCATGTACATTTCTTTTCATCCCGGCAGGGTGCAATGTCAATAGATTTTAACCCAAGCAAACCTCACAAATACATTTTCAGCACAAGCATCTGTGCAAGTCAGTTTGATATAAAAATGACATATAATTATTTACAAAATTCCAACTCGCTGTGTTGGCACAAGTCATGCATCCATTGCCCTACTTCTCTCAGCATGGCTGGTAGTACCTCCTATCATCACAACAGGTTCCAAATATTAGAAATGGCATCTGAAACCTAAAACAATGCAGTGCAGATGCTGCTCTTATGTGAAGAGGTGAGCCAATGTCACAGTCTCAGAATGTCTTTTGGTACCAAATTTTATTAACAATAGGTTCTAGTGGTCAAGTAGTAGAAAATAGAAAAAAGTGTTAAATTACAAGAAAATATAGAATAAACACATCACATTCATTGATTTCATTCACAGGCAGTTGCACATTTCTGCAGATCTGAAAAGAGTTAGGTGACAAAGTGTCATTAGGCTGTAAATGGTAGGCAGTATATGAAAGGTTGTCAGCCTTCTTCTTTCAGTCTGTAACTTTGTAATAAATATCATATATCATTGCTTACAGCACATCACAGACACATAATGTATAAAAGATATTGAGCTGATGGATGTATACCCCAGACTGACTGACACAAAAAACATTTCATCCTGGAAAATGGGTGCAGAGCAACTCTGTCCACATAATTCTATTCTGCCAATTCTCAACCCATCACTGTAATAAGGAAGGCAACTGCTATGCCAAACCCCTGTGAATGACTTGACGAGATCTCTCAGCAACAAGATCAGGCACCTAAGAACTAGGGAAACCTAATAAGATGGCTATTAAAATGGAAATAACTGATCTTCTGGTGTGTCATTTTCACTTTCCTGGATTTTCACTCCATGCTACTTCTGAGATTCTATTTTTCAATCTCTATGTTTTCTTAACCATGAATGTGGAGATATTAGCTACCACACAGTCTTACTTCTTTTTTCTTTCTGTATAAAATCTTTATATTTCCTTTTTTTGTGAAAACAGATACAGTAAAACGTAACAATATTAATCGACAGTTAGTAATATGACCAGAGAATACATTGCTGAATAATAAAACATAAATGCAAAACAGTAAGAACTATTTACATATATGCCAACATTCCATCATTGATTATATATACCAAATTCAAGCTAGAATATGTTTAAAAATGGATTTCTAAAATTCTGTAAAGTGAGTGTGGGATGTCTTAGAGTAGATTAAATATTTGTGATTTAGTAGGTGTTTGGTAGCTAATTGTTTGAAACCCTTCCATGTGTGTGATGCCCTATCCCTCGCACAGTCTGACTTCTAAAAAGTGGTAACTTGTCCTGTATTAAAATATTTAACTTTATCCCCAAACCATATTTTTTCAGATGTTCATCTTCTTCACTCATATGCTTGCGATGAGGTTTTAACAGGGGCTTGAAGTTACCTTTTAGTAAAAGGTTTCTGGTTTAGATATAGTAAACCCAACAGCAGCCCCTAAGGCAAGACAATGTACCCAACACTTTAGTCATAGGTGACTCTATAGTCAGGCACACTGATGTCCCACTCACCAGGCTGAACAAGGACAAAATTACAGTCAGCTGCCTGTCGGGTGCCAGGATCCACCACATAACTCATGCATTCAAAACACTCCTCAACAAGTACAAATACGACTCATGTTGGAGTGAATGACTTGAGACATACCTCCGTGGACTACATGAAAAGAGACATAGAAGAGATTTTGAATCATGTGGCCAAGGCAGAAATGGCTCTAGCCCTGAGTAGCATCCTGCCTTCACCCAGAATGATACCAGAGTATAAGGACAAAATGATTGACTTCATCAATTGGCTAAGCTTCTGGTGTTATTCAGAAAGGATGCAGTATCTGTCTGCCTGGGAAGACATGATCAACAAACCACAATGCTTTGCTAGAGATGGTCTGCACCTGTCACCCCTGGGATTCCGGTTACTGGCTAAAGCTCTTGCCACCCCTATAGTGCCTTTTTTAGGCAAGGTTCAAAGGACAAAACCACCACCGTAACAGATGTATGCAATATCTGAAGGTAATGCTACTCAGTGCTTGAAGTCTAAACCTTAAAATGCACTCTCTTGAGGCACTCCTAAAAATGGAGAACATTGATATCTGTGCAGTAACTGAAACCTGGCTCAAGGCTTCAAAGAGCACCCCTGCAATACCAGGCTACAACTCTTACCACACATTTCGGCCACCAAACAAAGACCGAAACATAAAAGGTGGAGGAGTGTCCATATTCATCAAGGATATTCACACCTGCAGGCTAGTTGCCCAACACAATGCATCTGAAATTCTCCAGGTGAAACTAACACTAGGTAAGACTGTAATCCAAATTGTAGCTTGCTACAGATCCCCCACCATGCCCCAAGATTTTCACTACACCTTTCTAAACATACTGGAAAATATTAAGATACAACCAAACACCCTAATACTGGGTGATTTCAACTACCCTGCCATTAACTGGGAAAACTACTCAGGTACCAACACCTTTTCCCAACGGTTCTTGGAATTCATAAATTCCAATGCCCTGGATCAACTAATCCATTGTCCCACCAGGGGCTCCAATATCCTAGACCTGGTCATTACCAACACTGTAGATAGATGCTCACCACCAGTGGTCACCCCCTCATTGGTCAGGTCTGACCATAAGGAAATCACCCTTGACATCCACATCCCACTCCCACCCCCCAGTAAGGAAACCTCCAAAAGAAATTCTCCAAAGCCAACTTCATGCTACTCAAGTCAGAAGTGACAAAATTCATGACACCCATGCAGAAGGGATCTGAAAGTTCGACTGCTGAATACTACACTAAAGCACTGTATGAGCACATCCACTCGTGTCATGAATCGTGCCATCCCAAATAGAACCAAGATGCTCTCCTCCAAAAAGAGAAAGCCAATCTGGTGGTCCCCTGCCATAAACAAACTATACAACAGAAGGAAGAAACTGTTGCAGAAATGAGGAAAATCCCAGGATGCAAAAAACTCCCTTACCAGCCTCAGTAAGAAGCTGAGATCCCTCATAAAATCCTCAAAAGCTAGTTATGAAAATAAAATTGCCAAAGATTAGAAGGACAACCACAAGCCATTCTATAGTTATGTCAAGAATCTAAATGGTAATGCTCAGATCTGCTCTGAGATACAACAGAATGGCATTAAATAAACTAATCCCAAGGATATTGGCAATATCCTGGCAGACCGATTTAGTGCCAACTTCACCCCCCTCTCACCCCCTAAAGGGCCCATTTCAATACCAAAAGATTGCCAAATTCTGGTAATCATGCCCACACAGGTAGAAACCGCACTCTCCAAAGCTAAGAATACAGCATCCATGGGACCAGATCTGATCGAAGGAAAGACACTGAGGAAACTCGGAGCTATAATATATAACATTAAGTATCCTGTTTTTTGTTTATTTTCTTCATTATTTCTTTGTTATTTATAGCACTTTGTGTACTGTGAATTTTTCCAGCTAGTTTCACTGTGTGTGAGGTATTAACTGAAAATTGTCCACTTTTATTAAGCATCTGTTGGGTTGTTTGTTTCTGATAACTTGTTGCAGTTAAACTCTTTTTTCTAGAGGCTCCTTTAGCTGTTTAAAACTTTCATTTAAAGGCTTACTGCTGCTTTTCAGCTGTGAGAAACATTTCTGCAGTTTGTTCTAAGTAGTGGGGATATTTGTAGCATTTCCATATTCAGGCTTGTATTTGGGCCTAGTGTTTGTGGAGGCTCTGTGTCTGAGCACATATTTAGGGACATCTTGGTTTAGCCAAAGCCATCAGGCATTTCAGTGAGAGAGAATTGTTTGAGGTCATTGGCTGATTGAGGTCACCTGGACTACAGCTTAGACTAAGCACCTCATTGGTTCTTTTGAGATTTCTTTCTTAAAAGCTGTCTCAGGTTTCAACTTTCTGTTACCTAAGAAGTTCAGTTGTGAGTGTTCTGCCATTTCACACTGAGCTGATCGAAGGAAAGACACTGAGGAAACTCAGAGCTATAATATATAACATTAAGTATCCTGTTTTTTGTTTATTTTGTTCTTTATTTCTTTGTTATTTATAGCACTTTGTGTACTGTGTATTTTTCTAGCTAGTTTCACTGTGTGTGAGGTATTAACTGGAAATTGTCCACTTTTATTAAGCATCTGTTGGGTTGTTTGTTTCTGATAACTTGTTGCAGTTAAACTCTTTTTCTAGAGGCTCCTTTAGCTGTTTAAAACTTTCATTTAAAGGCTCACTGCTGCTTTTCAGCTGTGAGAAACATTTCTGCAGTTTGTTCTAAGTAGTGGGGATATTTGTAGCATTTCCATATTCAGGCTTGTATTTGGGCCTAGTGTTTGTGGAGGCTGTGTGTCTGAGCACATATTCAGGGACATCTTGGTTTAGCCAAAGCCATCAGGCATTTCAGTGAGAGAGAATTGTTTGAGGTCATTGGCTGACTGAGGTCACCTGGACTACAGCTTAGACTAAGCACCTCATTGGTTCTTTTGAGATTTCTTTCTTAAAAGCTGTCTCAGGTTTCAACTTTCTGTTACCTAAGAAGTTCAGTTGTGAGTGTTCTGTCATTTCACACTGAGCTGATCGAAGGAAAGACACTGAGGAAACTTGGAGCTATAATATATAACATTAAGTATCCTGTTTTTTGTTTATTTTGTTCTTTATTTCATTGTTATTTATAGCACTTTGTGTACTGTGTATTTTTCTAGCTAGTTTAACTGTGTGTGAGGTATTAACTGGAAATTGTCCACTTTTATTAAGCATCTGTTGGGTTGTTTGTTTCTGATAACTTGTTGCAGTTAAACTCTTTTTCTAGAGGCTCCTTTAGCTGTTTAAAACTTTCATTTAAAGGCTCACTGCTGCTTTTCAGCTGTGAGAAACATTTCTGCAGTTTGTTCTAAGTAGTGGGGATATTTGTAGCATTTCCATATTCAGGCTTGTATTTGGGCCTAGTGTTTGTGGAGGCTGTGGGTCTGAGCACATATTCAGGGACATCTTGGTTTAGCCAAAGCCATCAGGCATTTCAGTGAGAGAGAATTGTTTGAGGTCATTGGCTGACTGAGGTCACCTGGACTACAGCTTAGACTAAGCACCTCATTGGTTCTTTTGAGATTTCTTTCTTAAAAGCTGTCTCAGGTTTCAACTTTCTGTTACCTAAGAAGTTCAGTTGTGAGTGTTCTGTCATTTCACACTGAGCTGATCGAAGGAAAGACACTGAGGAAACTCGGAGCTATAATATATAACATTAAGTATCCTATTTTTTTTTATTTTGTTCTTTATTTCTTTGTTATTTATAGCACTTTGTGTACTGTGTATTTTTCTAGCTAGTTTCACTGTGTGTGAGGTATTAACTGGACATTGTCCACTTTTATTAAGCATCTGTTGGGTTGTTTGTTTCTGATAACTTGTTGCAGTTAAACTCTTTTTTTCTAGAGGCTCCTTTAGCTGTTTAAAACTTTCATTTAAAGGCTCACTGCTGCTTTTCAGCTGTGAGAAACATTTCTGCAGTTTGTTCTAAGTAGTGGGGATATTTGTAGCATTTCCATATTCAGGCTTGTATTTGGGCCTAGTGTTTGTGGAGGCTGTGTGTCTGAGCACATATTCAGGGACATCTTGGTTTAGCCAAAGCCATCAGCCATTTCAGTGAGAGAGAATTGTTTGAGGTCATTGGCTGACTGAGGTCACATGGACTACAGCTTAGACTAAGCACCTCATTGGTTCTTTTGAGATTTCTTTCTTAAAAGCTGTCTCAGGTTTCAACTTTCTGTTACCTAAGAAGTTCAGTTGTGAGTGTTCTGTCATTTCACACTGAGCTGATCGAAGGAAAGACACTGAGGAAACTCGGAGCTATAATATATAACATTAAGTATCCTATTTTTTGTTTATTTTGTTCTTTATTTCTTTGTTATTTATAGCACTTTGTGTACTGTGTATTTTTCTAGCTAGTTTCACTGTGTGTGAGGTATTAACTGGAAATTGTCCACTTTTATTAAGCATCTGTTGGGTTGTTTGTTTCTGATAACTTGTTGCAGTTAAACTCTTTTTCTAGAGGCTCCTTTAGCTGTTTAAAACTTTCATTTAAAGGCTCACTGCTGCTTTTCAGCTGTGAGAAACATTTCTGCAGTTTGTTCTAAGTAGTGGGGATATTTGTAGCATTTCCATATTCAGGCTTGTATTTGGGCCTAGTGTTTGTGGAGGCTGTGTGTCTGAGCACATATTCAGGGACATCTTGGTTTAGCCAAAGCCATCAGGCATTTCAGTGAGAGAGAATTGTTTGAGGTCATTGGCTGACTGAGGTCACCTGGACTACAGCTTAGACTAAGCACCTCATTGGTTCTTTTGAGATTTCTTTCTTAAAAGCTGTCTCAGGTTTCAACTTTCTGTTACCTAAGAAGTTCAGTTGTGAGTGTTCTGTCATTTCACACTGAGCTGATCAAAGGAAAGACACTGAGGAAACTCGGAGCTATAATATATAACATTAAGTATCCTGTTTTTTGTTTATTTTGTTCTTTATTTCTTTGTTATTTATAGCACTTTGTGTACTGTGTATTTTTCTAGCTAGTTTCACTGTGTGTGAGGTATTAACTGGAAATTGTCCACTTTTATTAAGCATCTGTTGGGTTGTTTGTTTCTGATAACTTGTTGCAGTTAAACTCTTTTTCTAGAGGCTCCTTTAGCTGTTTAAAACTTTCAATTAAAGGCACACTGCTGCTTTTCAGCTGTGAGAAACATTTCTGCAGTTTATTCTAAGTAGTGGGGATATTTGTAGCATTTCCATATTCAGGCTTGTATTTGGGCCTAGTGGTTGTGGAGGCTGTGTGTCTGAGCACATATTCAGGGACATCTTGGTTTAGCCAAAGCCATCAGTCATTTCAGTGAGAGACAACTGTTTGAGGTCATTGGCTGACTGAGGTCACCTGGACTACAGCTTAGACTAAGCACCTCATTGGTTCTTTTGAGATATCTTTCTTAAAAGCTGTCTCAGGTTTCAACTTTCTGTTACCTAAGAAGTTCAGTTGTGAGTGTTCTGTCATTTCACACTGAGCTAATCGAAGGAAAGACACTGAGGAAACTGGGAGCTATAATATATAGCATTAAGTACCTATTATTTTTTTTGTTCTTTAATTCTTTGTTATTTATAGCACTTTGTGTACTGTGTATTTTTCTAGCTAGTTTCACTGTGTGTGAGGTATTAACTGGACATTGTCCACTTTTATTAAGCATCTGTTGGGTTGTTTGTTTCTGATAACTTGTTGCAGTTAAACTCTTTTTTTCTAGAGGCTCCTTTAGCTGTTTAAAACTTTCATTTAAAGGCTCGCTACTGCTTTTCAGCTGTGAGAAACATTTCTGCAGTTTCTTTCCCACCCACCCTCCCTGTTGGTATAGTGTTTTTATAGTTGGTGACTTTGCAGTTTCCCACCCCTAGTGTAAATTTGATCTGGGACCCTCCTCCCAGTCCAGTGTCATTACCTCATTCTACCCAGTACAGGGAAAACATTTGAGAAGGCCAATCAGCTTAGTTTCTGCTACTCCTTTCTCTCTTTCCACTTTAAAAAAATATATATATCTGCTTTTACTGTATTTGTGTTTCTTCCTACTTTATTTTTATTTTGCATCATCTTAAAAGTGTTCAATTGTATTTATTACTGGTTGGTGTAACTCATTCTAAGCCTTTTAGTTTAAGCACTTGGGCTTCAGACCAGTTGTTTTACATTAAGAAGGTTTGTGGTCTGCACTGTAGTGGCAGAACAGGTAGCTTACATCCTTCTAAGTTGGGAACTGCTGATTGAGGGCTCAGTGTCTGTTATTCTAAAAGTGTATTAATTCTGGTTTAAGCACTTGGGCTTCAGGCCAGTTCTTTTAGATTAAGAGGGTTTGTGGTCTGCACTCTTGTGGGACGATAGGCTGGACTCTGCCCTTCTGAGCTGGGAATTTCTGGTTAAAGGCTTATAGTGCCTGCATATTTGAACTGCTTCTTACTGAAATTGGTACACCTTGTTTGCTGTAGCATAGACTAGATCCAGGCCTGCTGAATCTAGCTTTGTTTGTATAACTTGAGCACTAATCCAGGCATTTTTTAAAGTATTCAATTGTATTTATTACTGCTTGGTAGTAACTTGATTAAAGTGTAGCTGTCATTCTAAGTTTTTGGATTAAGCACTTGGGCTTCAGACCAGTTGTTTTACATTAGGAAGGTTTGTGGCCTGCACTGTGGTGGCAGGACAAGTAGCTTACATCCTTCTAAGTTGGGAACTGCTGATTGAGGGCTCAGTGTCTGTTATTCTAAAAATGTATTAGTTCTGGTTTAAGCACTTGGGCTTTAGGCCAGTTATTTTACATTAAGAGGGTTCGTGGTCTGCACTCTTGTGGGAAGAGAGGCTGGACTCTGCCCTTCTGAGCTGTGAATTTCTGGTTAAAGGCTTATAGTGCCTGCATATTTGAACTGCTTCTTACTGAAATTGGTACACCTTGTTTGCTGTAGTATAGACTAGATCCAGGCCTGCTGAATCTAGCTTTCTTTGTATGCTTGTTGTTTGTTTGCTTGTTATTTCCCTGAAACACTAATTCCACCTAAAACACGGCTTATCAGCACTTCTGTGGATCCCTAGTGATATCTGCATTGCTTACTGTACTTATTTCCTTGTTTCACTTGAAAGAAAGTTACTGTTTGTTGTTTTTGCATTCAAATTTCCTGTAACACATTGCATTTAAGTTACCTGGCACTTGCTCACTAAGTCAGCACTAAAAAATTAAAAGCACTACACCCTCACAAACTACCCTTGAGTACCTTGTTCCCCATTGGCCCTTTTTTCAATTATAAAGGAATTCTCAATACTATTCTAGCATGTCCAAAGGTCAGTTGTCAATCTCCTTTCCAGTCCAGCTGGTGAATCTGGGAATCTTGAGCCAATGTTACAACTGCCTCATGTACACAGACAACCCTCTCCTCCTCCCAACAAATTCCAACTCATGTGAGAGATGCAACCATAGAGCCAAACTGGAGGCTAAGCTCTCTCAACTCAGTACTGGCGTAACCAGTGAGGAGGAGAGGGAAACCACACTCGCTACAATTCCAGTCTCACACAGACCTACCCGACAGCAAACTAAACAGATAAATACACAAAAACATACTCGGAGGCTCTAAATAAAAATCTGCCTAAGCAGCAGAGACGTCCAAAGCAGACACCCAAGCAACCGCTACCCCAAAACCAAACACGTGCAACATATTGCTCACAAAGCTAGTGTGCCGAACAGTCCAGCCATTAAGGCTAAACAACACACCTGATACAATTGTAATTGGTGACTCTATCATCAGGCACACTGACATCCCACTCACCTGGCTGAACAACGAGAAGGTCACGTTGAGCTGCCTGTCGGGCGCTAGGATCCGCCACATAACACAAGCACTCGGGTCACTCCAAGGCAAGTACAAATACGATTCAGTCATTGTCCATGCTGGTGTGAATGACCTGAGACGTACCTCCCTGGTCTACATGAAAAGAGACATAGAGGCGATCTCTGAGCATGTAGTCCAGGCCAGTATGACCCTGACCTTGAGTAGCATCTTACCCTCACCAAAAATGATGCCACAATATGAAGATAAGATGATCAATTTCAACAATTGGCTTAAGAATTGGTGTCATTCAAAGGGGATCCAATGCCTGTTGGCCTGGGATGACATGCTCGACAAGCCACGATGCTTTGCTAGGGATGGCTTGCACCTGTCACCCCTGGGCTTTTGGATATTGGCAAAGGCTCTTGCTACCCCCATAGTGCCTTTTTTAGGCAAGGCTCAAATAACAAACCCACCTCCATAGGTATCACAAGGGATAGGAAACTAAGAGTAATGCTACTCAATGCCAGAAGTCTAAACCTCAAGATGCATGCACTCAAAACTCTCCTTAGCATGGAGAACATCGATATCTGTGCAGTAACAGAAACCTGGTTCAAGGCTCCCGAGAGCACCCCAGCACTGCCAGGTTATACCTCATACCATGCTTTTTGGCCCCAAAACTTGGACCGAACCACAAAAGGAGGGAGAGTATCAATATTCGTCAAAGATACCCACACCTCCAGGTTGGTGGCACAGCACGAAGCATCAGAGACTATCCATGTGCAACTAACAGTGGGTAAAACTGCCTTCCAGTTTATAGCCTGCTACAGACCACCCTCCCAAACCCAGGAACCCCACTCGGCCTTCCTGGGAACACTGGAAAATATGTAGGTCTCTCCAAACACCATTATATTGGGTGACTTCAACTACCCAAACATAGACTGGGAGCATTACTCTAACTCCAACACCCTAGCCTAAAGGTTCCTAGAATTTATAAACTCAAATGCTATGGAACAACATGTTACCACTCCCACAAGAGGGGAAAACATACTGGACCTGTTCATCACCAACATGGGGACTCTATGCTCCAGACCAGAAGTGTATCCCTCACTGGTAAGATCAGACCATAAACTAATCTCATTGGATATTCACATCCCGACCCCACCTCCTGCCCAGAAAACCACAGTGAAAAACTTCTCTAAAGCAAATTTCACACTCCTCAAAACCGAGGTGGTATCCTTCAAAGCCCCCGGGCCTGTGGAAAATACGGCCCAGACCGCAGAATCCTTTATAAACGCATTATATGAACACCTTCAGGAATGCATGGATCATGCAATCCCAAATAAAACCAAGACCCAATCCTCCAAAGGCAGACATCCTGTCTGGTGGACCCCAGCCATAAACAAACTATACAATAGAAGGAGGAAGCTACTACATGATAGAGCAAAATCCCAAAAAGGGAAGGCATCTCTGATCAGTATAAGCAAAAAACTACAGGCTCTCATAAAATCGTCTGAGGCCAGCTTCGAGAGAAAAATTGCACAGGACACTAAGGATAATCACAAGGCTTTCTTTAGTTATGTTAGGAACCTGGGTGGGAATTCCCAGATATGCTCAGAATTAGTCCAAAATGACAAAATATACACCAAACCCACAGACATTGCCAACATCCTAGCAGACAGGTTCAGCACAAACTCCCCACCAAAAGGGCAAATATCTATCCCAGCAGAGTGCTGCCCCCCGACATCTCAGATGCTCAGGTAAGAGCCGCCCTCTCCAAAGCAAAAAACACAGCATCAATGGGACCAGACGGTGTCCCGGCTGCATCCTACATGAACTCCAAGAAGAGCTAAACCCAAACATAAAACTACTGTTCAATCTCAGCCTTACTACAGGATATGTACCCAAAGAGTGGCGTACAGCAACAGTGGTCCCTCTCCACAAAGGTGGTGCCTCAATGGATCCTGGAAACTATCGCCCATAAGCCTGACTAGCTTGGTCTGCAAAGCTATGGAAAGGATCATCATGGACCTCATAAATAAAGATATTGGGGACCTACAGACACTGGATCCTACTCAGTTCGGCTTTGTTATGGGCAGATCCTGCCTCTTAAACCTGGTCAATTTCTTTGAAACAGTCACTAAGGCCATTGACAAGGGGAAGGTGGTCCACACAGCCTACCTGGACCTCGCAAAAGCCTTTGATACAATACCCCACTCGGGCATTATAGATAAGCTCACCAGCTTAAATATAAACCCCTATGTCACTAGATGGGTTGCAAACTGACTCAAGGACAGAACCCACATGGTTAGAATTGCTGGAGCCATGTCACACTCCAAACCAGTTACAAGTGGCATCCCACAAGGCTCAGTCCTGGGACCTCTCTTGTTCGGTATATATTTCTCGGAGGTACAGGCCAACATGGAAGGACAGTGGCTGACCAAGTTCTCAGATGACTGCAAACTCGGTGCCATAATCGACTCTCCAGCTGACACAAGCATCCTCCAATAGGGCCTCATAGAAACAGACAACTGGTGCCAGAGCCATGGCCTCAAGCTAAATGCCAAAAAGTGTATAGTCATCCCCTTTGGTAAAAACAAAGTGCCCACAAATTACCACATAGGTGGTAATCCATTAAGTACAGAAGAAGTAATTAGGGACCTGGGGACCCAAGTTGATAGCAATCTCTCATTTGACAACCATGTGGCCAAAGTGGTTAGAAAAACATTTTATATAGCCCACCTAATCATGAAGGGATTCACATCTAGATCAGGGGAGGTCATCGTTCCTCTTTACTCATCCCTCATCAGGCCCATAATTGAGTACAATGCCCCTTTTGGGATGTACCTTACCAGACACCTGCAGCAACTGGAAAGACCCCAAAAGTACCTCACCAAGAGGATCAAAGGGCTCAAACAGATGCCATATGCTGCCCGGTTAAAGAAACTCCAGCTCTACTCAGTGGCATACCGCCTGCTCAGAGGTGATCTGTGCCTGATGTATAAAGCCATATCCAACCCGTTGTTAATGGACATGCTGCACCTCAGAAAATCCAAATCCCATCAAGCTACGTGCTCGAGAGACTTGAACCTCAGCACTGAAATAAATAGGACATGCTGGAGGGACAGATTCATAACCCAGAGGCTCCCTTCACTCTGGAATAAAATCCCAGTCCAGGTTAGGCAGAGTCCCTCAATGACTCTCTTCAAGAGGAATCTTGATGATTGGATGGGAGATCGTAGGTTTACCCCGGGTATCACTTCTGTGTCAGTGTTATACAGAGGCACAGTATACTAACCTCGAAAAAGGGCATAGCAAAATTAATTTAAAATGGGTGGCGAATGCCAAACACACTCTGGCTAGGCTTATAAATGCCCTAGGGCAGATAGCCTAGTATGAACCTATGAATCTATGAACATCCCAGGCTGTGTATTACATGAACTACAAAATGAACTTGCACCTCACCTAAGTGTCATGTTTAATCATAGCCTCACCTCAGGTTTCATGCCCACTGAGTGGCACACAGCTACAGTTATCCCACTCCATAAGGGGGCGATTCACCTTGGATCCTGGGAACTACCACCCCATCAGTCTGACGAGCCTGACCTGCAAGGGCATGGAACGCATTATCATGGAACTTATAAACAAAGACATTGGCAACCTTCAAACACTGCACCCCACCCAGTCTGGGTTCGTGAAGGGCCGATCCTGTCTCCTGAACCTGATTGACTTCAAATCAGTCTCCAGAGCTGTGGATGAGGGTAAGGCTGTCCACACAGCCTATCTGTACCTCACCAAGGCCTTTGACACCATCCCTCACTCTGGAATCATAGAAAAACTTACTAAGTGGGGCATAAATCCCTATGTCACACGATGTTTTTTGACAGAACCCAGACTGTAAAAGTAGCCGACTCCAAATCCAGCTCCAGACAAGTGACAAGTGGAGTACCTCAGGGTTCAGTCCTGGGACTGCTCGTTTGACATCTACTTCTCTGAAGTACAGGCCAACTTGAAGGGACTCTGGCTAACAAAGTTTGCAGATGACTGTAAACTGGGAGCCATTACTGAATCCCCAAATGATGTGGATATTCTACAAAAGGGCCTTACAGAAACAGATGCTTGCAGATGATTGGTGCCAGAGCCATGGGCTCAAGCTTAATGCCAAGAAATGTATAGTTATCCCCTTTGGGAAAAAACATGCACCCATGAATTACCTCATAGGTGGCAGTACACTAAACACTGAAAGTGTGATGAGAGACTTAGGGACACAGGTGGATAGTGGTCTCACCTTCGATAACCATATCACCACATCAGTCAGGAAATCCTTCTATGTGGCACACCTCATCCCTAAGGTTTTTTTTCCAGAAAAAAGGAGGTTATTGTTTCACTGTACTCATCCCTCATTAGACCCATTATAGAGTATTATATATATTATAGAGTCTTTGCTTAACATACAAGGCCATGTCAAACCCTGAGCTGCTGGACATGCTCCACTTAAAGAAATCCCAATCTCTCAGAGCCACACGCTCCAGGGATCTTAACCTTGTCATCACAATGAACAAAACATGCTGGAGGGATAGGTTCCTGTCCCAGAGACTCCCCATACTCCGGAATAGACTGCCCGTACATGTCAAGCAGAGCGCCTCCTTGGCCCTCTTCAAAAGGAGCCTTGGCGATTGGATGGGAGATAAAAAAATTCACCCCAGGGATCATGTCAGTCTCCCTGCTAGACAGGGGTCCAAGGACGTAAATATTGTGGGAAGAAATATCCAGGGAATTGTTATGGCTGGGCTTGTATAGGCCCTAGGGCCAAAAGCCTAGTACCAACCTATGAACCTACAAACTTATGGTGTAAATGCATTCAGTTATGTGCACTATTTAAGTATAACTTTGCTTTTAGATGTTCTGTTGTTCTTAAGGATACCAAAGCCTCTGAAAGCATGTGTGTATATGTAAACATCAGATATTACTGTTTTGGCCTGCACTGAGTGGAAAGAAATAAAACTATTCACAGATAGATTGTGCAGTAATTTGAGGAATGCTGTGTGCACAAAAAAATGAACATTTATGCAACATATGTTTTAGATGACAAATATAAAACTATACAAAATGGTAAAATATTGTGCTGCATTATGTGGCTTAAGGCTGCGAGCTCACTCCTATAATTGTGGAATGCTTGAAAATCAGTAATTAAAGTTCAGTTAGAAATAGGCTATTCAGATAAAACAGTAAACAAAGATGGATTTAAGAATGATTGGTACCCATAGAAATGACAACTATGTTTTTCTAAGCCACAGCCTTGGGATATCCTTATAACTGGTGTACAGGGCACTGAACGCAATCCCAGCTTTCTTTCATGGATTACAAACAAGCAGTTTATGCTGATATTGACACACAGAGAAGATGCAAAAAGAAGAGCACATCCTGGAAAAGATGATGGATTACATTATTAGAACCACAATAGAGAAGGATAGGTGCTTACATAAATTACCTAGCATATGGTGTAATGCATAAAGACAGCAAAGGAAGCATATTACAAAATGTTAAAAATGAGCACAATTTATGGATTTTCAGAAAGAAAAAGAGTTTGATTAAAAATACTATATAGGTTCATAGGTTCATAGGTAGGTACTAGGCTATCTGCCCGAAGGTACTTATAAGCCTAGCCAGAATGTGTTGGTTTTCGCCACCCCCTTAGATTAGTTCCCTGTGCCTCTGTCCAGCAGGGCCACTGAATTGATCCCGGAGATAAACTTTCTGTTTCCCATCCACTCATCAAGATTTCTTCTGAAGAGTGTTAGCGAGGTGCTCTGCCTATTGTAGATTGGGATCTTGTTCCAAAGCATGGGAAGTCTCTGGGACAGGAATCTATCCCTTCAGCACGTCCTATTTATTGTTGTGGTGAGGTTGAGATCCCTAGATCGTGTAGCTCGTGGGCATAAGGTTTTCTTTAGGTGGAGCATGTCCATTAATTCTGGGTTGGACATGGCTTTGTATGTCAGGCAGAGATCACCTCTGAGTAGGTGGTATGCAACCGAGTACAGCTGTAATTTCTTCAGTCGAGCTGCATAGGGCATCTGTTTGAGGCCAGTGATCCTCTTGGTGAGGTACTTCTGAGGTCTTTCCTGCTGTTGCAGGTGTCTTGTAAGGTACATCCCAAATGGGGCATTGTACTCTATGATGGGTCTGATGAGTGATGAGTAGAGGGGCACAATGACCTCTTTTGATCTGGATGCGAACCCTTTTGTGATTAGGTGGGCCACATAGAAGGATTTTCTAACCACTTTGGCAATGTGATGATCAAAGGTGAGATTACTGTGTACTTGGGTCCCCAGATCCCTTACCACATCTTCCGTATTTAGGGGACTACCACCTATGTAGTAGTTTGTGGGTATTTTGTTTTTTCCAAAGGGGATGACTATGCACTTTTTGGCATTTAACTTGAGGCCATGATTTTGACACCAGGTATCCATCTCCATGAGACCCTTATGGAGGATGTCTGTGTCAGCCTGAGAGTCAATTATAGCCCCTAGTTTGCAGTTGTCTGCAAACTTGGTCAGCCATAGTCCTGTGCTTGCCTGTACCTCTGAGAAGTATATGCCGAACAGGAGTGGTCCTAGGACTGAGCCCTGGGGAACTCCACTTGTAACCGATTTAGAGTCGGACCTAGCTCCTGCAACTCTCACCATGTGGGTTCTGTCCATGAGCCAGTTTGCAATCCATCTTGTGACGTAGGGATTTATGTTCAGGCTGGTGAACTTGTCTATAATACCAAAATGGGGAATGGTGTCGAAGGCCTTTGCGAGGTCTAGGTAGACTGTGTGTACCACTTTTCCCTCATCTATAGCCTTGGTAACTGTCTCAAAGAAGTCCACCAGGTTTAGGAGGCATGATCTGCCCTTAACAAAGCCGAACTGGGTAGTGTCCAGTGTTTGGAGGTCTCCAATGTCTCTGTTAATGAGTTCCATGATGATGCGCTCCATAGCCTTGCAGACAAAGCTAGTCAGGCTTATAGGGTGATAGTTCCCGGGGTCTGTTGTGGCTCCACCTTTGAGAAGCGGAATTACCGCTGCTGTGCGTCACTCTATGGGCACATAGCCTGTGGAGAGGCTGAGTTTGAACAGTGTGTTTAGGTGAGGGGTTAGTTCGTCTTTGAGCTCATGTAGGACGCAGCCTGGGACACCGTCCGGTCCCATTGATGCTGTGTTTTTGGCTTTGGAGAGGGCTGTTTTAACCTGAGTGCCTGTGATTTCAGGGACTCTACATTCTTCTGGTATGGTTATGGGCCCTCTTGGGGGTGAGAGGGGGGTGACGTTTGCGCTGAACTTGTCTGTCAGGATATTGGCGATATCGGTCGGTTAAGTGTATTTTATGCCATTCTGCACTAACTCCGAGCAGATCTGAGCATTGCCACTTAGATTCTTGACATAGCTAAAGAATGCCTTGTGGTTATCTTTGGAGTCCTTGGCAATTTTTCTTTCAAGCTCGCCTTGGATGATTTTATGAGGGATTGAAGTTTCTTGCTGATAATGATCAGGGATGTCTTCCCTTCTTGGGATTTTACTCTTTTCTGTACTAGTTTCCTCCTTTTATTGTGTAGCTTGTTTATGGCAGGAGTCCACCAGACTGGTTTCCTTTTCTTGGAGGAGTGAGTCTTGGTTTTGCTTATGATGGCATGATCCATGCATTCTTGTAGGCTCCCGTAGAATGCATTAGTGAAGGATTTTGCAGCATGGACAGCGTTATCCTTTAGCATGGGGGCTTTAAAACTTTCCACCTTGGTCTTAAGTAATGTGAAGTTTGCTTTTGAAAAGTTTTTCACGGTGTTTTTTTTGTCCGGGGGTGGGGGCAGAATGTGGATATCCAAAGTGATTTGTTTATGGTCAGATCTAACCAGCAAGGGGTTGACCTCCGGTGTGGAACACCGGTTGCCCATGTTGGTGATGACCAGGTCCAATATGTTGTCACCTCTGGTGGGTGTGTTGACCAGTTGAACCAGGGTGTTTGAGTTTATAAATTCTAGGAAATGTTGGGCAAGGGAGTTAGTACTTGAGTAGTTCTCCCAGTTAATGTTTGGGTAATTGAAATAACCCAATATTAGGGTGTTTGGTAGGACCTTTATGTTTCCCAGTGTTTCCAGAAATGTGGAATGGGGGTCCTGGGACATGGTGGGTGATCTGTAGCAAGCTACAATTTGAATTGCAGTTTTGCCCATTGTTAGTTGCATGTGGATAATCTCTAAAGTATCACACTGTGCCACTAACCTGGAGGTGTGGGTATCCTTGATGAATATGGATACGCCCCCGCCTTTTGTATTTCGGTTTCAGTTCTGTGGCCAAAATGTATGGTATGAGTTGTAGCCAGGTAGTGCTGGGGTGCTCTCTGGAGCCTTAAACCAGGTTTCTGTTACTGCACATATATCGATTTTCTCCATACTGAGGAGTGCCTCGAGTGCATGCATTTTGAGGTTCAGACTTTTGGCACTGAGTAGCATTACCCTCAGTTTTTTGTTACTTGTGCTATTTACAGTGGTGGGTTTGTCTTTTGAGCCTTGCCTAAAAAAGGCACTATGGGGGTGGCAAGAGCCTTGGCCAGTATTCGAAAGCCTAAGGATGACAGGTGCAAGCCATCTCTAGTGAAGCAGCGTGGCTTGTCGAGCATGTCGTCCCAGGCGGACAGACACTGGATCCCCTTTGAATGACACCAGAAACTTAGCCAATTGTTGAAATTGAGAATTTTTTCTTTATACCGTGGTATCATTCTTGGTGAGGGCAGGATGCTAATCAGAGTCAGTGTCATACCAGCCTGGGCTACGTGATCAGAGAGCTCTTCCATGTCTCTTTTCATGTAGTCCAGAGAGGTATGGCTCAGGTCATTCACACCAACGTGGACAATGACAGAGTCATATTTGTACTTGTTCTGTAGTGACCTGAGTGTTTGTGTTATGTGGCGGATCCTGGTGCCTGACAGGCAGCTAACAGTAATCGTCTCCTTATTCAGCCTAGTGAGTGGGATGTCAGTGTGCCTGACTATAGAGTCACCTATTACTAGTATGTTGGGTATGTTATTTTGCCTTAAGGGCTGTGATTGCATGGCACACTGGTTTTGTGAAGTATGTGTTTCATGGTTTGTGTTGGGAGGTGGAGGTTGCTTGGATGTTTGCTTTGGAGGTCTCTGTTGCTTTTGCAGATTTTTATTTAGTGCTTCCAAGTATGTTTTCATGTATTTATGTGTGTTTTTTCCAGTGCTGTTTTAATGGGTTTACGTGAGACTGGTGGTGTGATGCAAGTATTTCCCTTCTCCTCTTGACTGTCTCATCCAGTCTTGGGTTGAGAGAGCTCAGCTTCCAGTTTGGCCGTATAATTGCATCTCTCGCATGTATTAGTGTTTGGTGGTAGGAGGAGGGGGTTGTCTGTGTATATGAGGCAGTTGTAACATTGCCTCAAAATGCCCATATTCACCAGTTGGACTGGAGAGTACACCTGACACTGCCCTTTGGACATGCCTGGATAGGTACAGTGAACTGTTTTACTGAATGGCTGGTAAGGTCGAATAGAGAGCCTTATTCTTCTGTACTGTACAGGAGGGTCTAGTGCTAGGGTTTATAGGTTCATAGGTTCATAGGTTCATACTAGGCTATCTGACCTAGGGCATTTATAAGCCTAGCCAGAGTGTGTTGGGCTTTCGCCAAACATTTTAAATTAATTTTGCTATGCCCTTTTTCGAGGTTAGTATACTGTGCCTCTGTCTAACAGTGACACAGAAGTGATACCCAGGGTAAACCTACGATCTCCCATCCACTCATCAAGATTCCTCTTGAAGAGAGTCAATGAGGGACTCTGCCTAACCTGGACTGGGATTTTATTCCAGAGTGAAGGGAGCCTCTGGGTTATGAATCTGTCCCTCCAGCATGTCCTATTTATTTCAGTGCTGAGGTTCAAGTCTCTTGAGCACGTAGCTCGATGGGATTTGGATTTTCTGAGGTGCAGCATGTCCATTAATTCCGGGTTGGACATGGCTTTATACGTCAGGCACAGATCGCCTCTGAGCAGGCGGTATGCCACTGAGTAGAGCTGGAGTTTCTTTAACTGGGCAGCATATGGCATCTGTTTGAGCCCTATGATTCTCTTGGTGAGGTACTTTTGGGGTCTTTCCAGTTGCTGCAGGTGTCTGGTAAGGTACATCCCAAAAGGGGCATTGTACTCAATTATGGGCCTGATGAGGGATGAGTAAAGAGGAACGATGGCCTCCCCTGATATAGATGTGAATCCCTTCATGATTAGGTGGGCTATATAAAATGTTTTTCTAACCACTTTGGCCATGTGGTTGTCAAATGAGAGATTGCTATCAACTTGGGTCCCCAGGTCCCTAATTACTTCTTCTGTACTTAATGGATTACCACCTATGTGGTAATTTGTGGGCACTTTGTTTTTGCCAAAGGGGATGACAATACACTTTTTGGCGTTTAGCTTGAGGCCATGGCTCTGGCACCAGTTGTCTGTTTCTATGAGGCCCTTTTGGAGGATGCTTGTGTCAGCTGGAGAGTCAATTATGGCACCCAGTTTGCAGTCATCTGCAAACTTGGTCAGCCACAGTCCTTCCGTGTTGGCCTGTACCTCCGAGAAATATATACCGAACAAGAGAGGTCCCAGGACTGAGCCTTGGGGGATGCCACTTGTAACTGGTTTGGAGTCTGACATGGCTCCAGCAAATCTAACCATGTGGGTTCTGTCCTTGAGCCAGTTTGCAACCCATCTAGTGACATAGGGGTTTATATTTAAGCTGGTGAGCTTATCTATAATGCCTGAGTGGGGTATTGTATCGAAGGCTTTTGCGAGGTCCAGGTAGGCTGTGTGGACCACCTTCCACTCGTCAATGGCCTTGGTGACTGTTTCAAAGAAATCAACCAGGTTTAAAAGGCAGGTTCTGCTCTTAACAAAGCCGAACTGGGTAGGATCCAGTGTCTGTAGGTCCCCAATATCTTTATTTATGAGGTCCATGATGATCCTTTCCATAGCTTTGCAGACTAAGCTAGTCAGGCTTATGGGGCGATAGTTTCCAAGATCCATTGAGGCATCACCTTTGTGGAGAGGGACCACTGTTGCTGTACGCCACTCTTTGGGTACATATCCAGTAGTAAGGCTCAGATTGAACAGTATGTTTATGTTTGGGTTTAGCTCTTCTTGGAGTTCATGTAGAACGCAGCCTGGGTCACCGTCTGGTCCCATTGATGCTGTGTTTTTTGCTTTGGAGAGGGCTGCTCTTACCTGAGCATCTGAGATGTCAGGGGGGCAGCACTCTGCTGGGATAAATATTTGCCCTTTTGGGGGGGAGAAGTTTGCTGAACCTGTCTGCTAGGATGTTGGCAATGTCTGGGTTTGGTGTATTTTTTGTCATTTTGGACTAATTCTGAGCATATCTGGGAATTCCCACCCAGGTTCCTAACATAACTAAAGAAAGCCTTGTGATTATCCTTAGTGTCCTGTGCAATTTTTCTCTCGAAGCTGGCCTTAGATGATTTTATGAGTGCCCGTAGTTTTTTGCTAATACTGATCAGAGATGCCTTCCCTTTTTGGGATTTTGCTCTATCATGTAGTAGCTTCCTCCTTCTATTGTATAGTTTGTTTATGGCTGGGGTCCACCAGACAGGACATCTGCCTTTGGAGGATTGGGTCTTGGTTTTATTTGGGATTGCATGATCCGTGCATTCCTGAAGGTGTTCATAGAATGCATTTATAAAGTATTCTGCGGTCTGGGCTATATTTTTCACAGGCCCAGGGCTTTGAAGGATTCCACCTCGGTTTTGAGGAGTGTGAAATTTGCTTTAGAGAAGTTTTTCACTGTGGTTTTCAGGGCTGGGGGTGGAGTCGGGATGTGAATATCCAGTGAGGTTTATTTATGGTCTGATCTTACCAGTGAGGGATACACTTCTGGTCTGGAGCATAGAGTCCCCATGTTGGTGATGATCAGGTCCAGTATGTTTTCCCCTCTTGTGGAAGTGGTAACAAGTTTTTCCATAGCTTTTGAGTTTATAAATTCTAGGAAAATTTGGGCTAGGGTGTTGGAGCTAGAGTAATGCTCCCAGTCTATGTTTGGGTAGTTGAAGTCACCCAATATAATGGTGTTTGGAGAGACCTTCATATTTTCCAGTGTTCTCAGGAAGGCCAAGTGGGATTTCTGGGTTTGTGAGGGTGGTCTGTAGCAGGCTATAAACTGGAAGGCAGTTTTACCCACTGTTAGTTGCACATGGATAGTCTCTGATGCTTCGTGCTGTGCCACCAACCTGGAGGTGTGGGTATCTTTGACGAATATTGATATTCCCCCTCCTTTTGTAGTACGGTCCAAGTTTTGGGGCCGAAAAGCATGGTATGAGATAGAAAATGGTAGTGCTGGGGTGCTTATTGCACAGATATCGATGTTCTCCATGCTAAGGAGAGTTTTGAGTATGTGCATCTTGAGGTTTAGACTTCTGCCATTGAGTAGCATTACTCTTAGTTTCTTATCCCTTGTGATACCTATGGAGGTGGGTTTGTCTTTTGAGCCTTGCCTAAAAAAGGCACTTTGCCAATATCCGAAAGCCCAGGGGTGACAGGTGCAAGCCGTCCCTAGCGAAGCATCGTGGCTTGTCGAGCATGTCATCCCAGGCTGACAGGCATTGGATCCCCTTTGAATGACACCAATACTTAAGCCAATTGTTGAAATTGATCATCTTGTCTTCATACTGTGGCATCATTCTTGGTGAGGGTAAGATGCTACTCAAGGTCAGGGTCATACTGGCCTGGGCTACATGCTCAGAGAGCTCCTCTATGTCTCTTTTCATGTAGTCCAGGGAGGTACATCTCAGGTCATTCACACCAGCATGGATAATGACAGAGTCATATTTGTACTTGCCTTGGAGTGACCTTAGTGCTTGTGTTATGTGGCGGATCCTAGCACCCGACAGGCAGCTCACCGTGACCTTCTCCTTGTTCAGCCTGGTGAGCAGGACGTCAGTGTGCCTGACGATAGAGTCACCTATTACAAGTGTATCAGGTGTGTTGCTTAGCCATAAGGGCTGTGACTGTTCAGCACACTGGCTTTGTGAGTTATGTGTTGCACGAGTTTTGTTTTGGGGTAGCGGTTGCTTGGGTGTC
This sequence comes from Protopterus annectens, assembly GCF_019279795.1. Taxonomy (NCBI): domain Eukaryota; kingdom Metazoa; phylum Chordata; order Ceratodontiformes; family Protopteridae; genus Protopterus; species Protopterus annectens. Next base: position 1,644,137,479 of record NC_056743.1, on the reverse strand, counting down.
TGCTTTGGAGGTCTCTGCTGCCTAGGCAGATTTTTATTTAGAGCCTCCGAGTATGTTTTTGTGTGTTTATGTGTTTGGTTTGCTGTCATGGTAGGTCTATGTGAGATTGGAATTGTAGTGAGTGTGGTTTCCTTCTCCTCCTGACTGGTTTTGCCAGTACTGAGTTGAGAGAGCTTAACCTCCAGTATGGCTATATGGTTGAATGTCTCACATGTGTTGGAATTTGTTGGGAGAAGGAGAGGGTTGTCTGTGTACATGAGGCAGTTGTAACATTGCCTCAAGATTCCGAGATTCACCAGCTGGACCGGAGAGGAGATTGACAACTGACCTTTGGACATGCTAGAATAGTATTGGGAATTCCTTTATAATTGAAAAAAAGGGCCAATGGGGAATGAGGTACTCAAGGGGAGTTTGTGAGGGTGTAGTGTTTTTAATATGTTAGTGCTGACATATATTTGCTTTAGTGAGCAAGTGCCAGGTAACTTAAATGCAATGTGTTTTAGGTAACTTAAATGCAAAAATGACAAACAGTAACTTTCTTTCAAGTGAAACAAGGAAATAAGTACAGTAAGCAATGCAGATATCACTAGGGATCCACAGAAGCACTGAAAAGCCACATTTTAGGTGGAATTAGCGTTTCAGGGAAATAACAAGCAAACAAACAAGCAGCATACAAATAATGCTAGATTCAGCAGGCCTGGATCTAGTCTATGCTACAGCAAACAAGGTGTACCAATTTCAGTAAGAAGCAGTTCAAATATGCAGGCACTATAAGCCTTTAACCAGAAATTCCCAGCTCAGAAGGGCAGAGTCCAGCTTCTCCTCCCACAAGAGTGCAGACCACGAACCTTCTTACTGTAAAACAACTGGTGTGAAGCCCAAGTGCTTAAACCAGAATTAATACACTTTTAGAATAACAGACACTGAGCCCTCAATCAGCAGTTCCCAACTTAGAAGGATGTAAGCTACCTATCCTGCCACCACAGTGCAGGCCACAAACCTTCCTAATGTAAAACAACTGGTCTGAAGCCCAAGTGCTTAATCCAAATGACTTAGAATGATAGCTACACTTTAATCAAGTTACTACCAAGCAGTAATAAATACAATTGAATACTTTAAAGAATGCCTGGATTAGTGTTCAGGTTATACAAACAAAGCTAGATTCAGCAGGCCTGGATCTAGTCTATGCTACAGCAAACAAGGTGTGCCAATTTCAGTAAGAAGCAGTTTAGATATGCAGGCACTATAAGCCTTTAACCAGAAATTCCCAGCTAGAAGGGCAGAGTCCAGCCTCTCCTCCCACAAGAGTGCAGACCACAAACCCTTTTAATGTAAAATAACTGGCCTGAAGCCCAATTGCTTAAAACAGAATTAATACACTTTTAGAATAACAGACACTGAGCCCTCAATCAGTAGTTCCCAACTTAGAAGGATGTAAGCTTCCTGTCCTTCCACCACAGTGCAGACCACAAACCTTCCTAATGTAAAACAACTGGTCTGAAGCCCAAGTGCTTAAACTAAAAGGCTTAGAATGAGTTACACCAAGCAGTAATAAATACAATTGAGTACTTTTAAGATGACGCAAAAGCAAAATAAAGTAGGAAGAAACACAAATACAGTAAAAGCAGATTTTTTTTTTTTTTTTTTTGAGTGAGCAAATGAGATGGGCCCAGGAGTTACAGGACAGAAACAAGTGCAAATGCAGGCCTTCAATTCAGAAAGTTGAGAGAGATGGAAGACCACCCAAATGGCCAATAACTACAAATTCTGGGCCAGAAACACTCCTTATGTGGTAGAAAGGTTATCTAGTGCTTACCACTCCCACTGATAAGCTAGAAGGCTTCCCTCCAACACAGAAAGGCTTGGGGGCTCAGAAGCTTACAAATAGTCCTGGATACAGAAAATCTGTATCTGGAACAGTAATTACAGGAAAGGTAGGAAATAGTGCTTGCAATAAGTTTTGAGGAAGTGCCAGGCTGAGAAAAAAAGTGGCTTGAGTGCTTAAGTTGAAAGAATGTCTAGTTCCAAGGGAAAATTTGAAGAGGAGACTTTGTGGAGCTTGGAATAGTTTTACCCTAGCTAACCGGTGCTGCCCGGCACACAAAACAGGGCAAATACGGTATTTATAGCAGGGAAATGAAAGAGATAGAAATTAGCCCAAAATGGCCAATAAACTACTAATTTCTGGGCTGGAAACCACTCCTCCAGGGACAGACAGGCTGCTCAAAGCTTCCCTCTCTCACAGGTGAACAGAGAACTTCCTTCTATCCAAGTAAGGTATGGGCAAACATAGATTTGTAACACAGCCCTGAATTCAGCACTAACCTGAAAACTGGACTATACTAGCTTAGAAAGGTGGGAAACAAGTATACACACACATATATATATATATATATATATATATATATATATATATATATATATATATATATATACATATTTTATTTAGAAAATAAAGCAGATACACTTAAAAAACACTTTAAATGCACAGAAAAGGATACTTATTGTTATATATCACAGATCAGTGTTGTAGACAATGCCCCTAGTAATAAAGTAGGAAGAAACACAAATACAGTAAAAACAGATGAATAAAGTACAATAGAAAATGAACAAAACTGATTTAAACAAGTTACCCAATTATCCAGAAAAAAGCTTAAAACAGAGCCCTGTTCCAGCAGTCTTCAATCAGATAAGTTTTAACTGCACACTCCTGCTTACTAGGGTGCAGGGGAACCTTCTCCAAAAAAGATGGCCTGGATCAGTGCTCAAGTTATACAAACAAAGCTAGATTCAGTATGCCTGAATCTGGTCTATGCTACAGCAACAAGCCGCACCAATTTCAGAAAGAAACAATTTGAATAAGCAGGCACAATAAGCCTGTGACCAGATATTCCCAGCTAAGAAGGGCAGAATCCAGCCTCTCCTCCCACAAGAGTACAGACCACAAACCTTCTTAATGTAGAATAACTGGCCTGATGCCCAAGTGCTTAAGCCAGAACTAATACACTTTTAGAATAGCAGACACTGGGCCTTCAATCAGCAATTCCCAGCTTAGAAGGATGTAAGCTACCTGTCCTGCCTCAACAGTGCAGACCACAAACCTTCTTAATGTAAAACAGCCTGTATGAAGCCCAAGTGCTTAAACCAAAAGACTTAGAATAACAGTTACAGTTTAATCAGGCTACTACCAAGCAGTAATAAATGCAGCAGAATAAATAAAAGTGAGTACTTTTAAGAAAAGCAAAAGAAAGTAGGGGGAAAGACAAATACAGTAAAGACAAATACAGTAAAAGCATTTTTTTCCTTCTCAAATCTACTCTCTGTTTTAAGCAGAGTGAACACTAGACTCAGAAAATCATCTCACTGTACTCGGTTAAGTGAGCAAATGAGATGGACGCAGGAGGAGTGTTCTAATACAGACTTACAGGAGGGGCGGCAATTCCAGAGCCACTAACACCAACACACGAACAGGGAGGGTATGTGCGGAACTCTAACTGCAGAGAGACACACACAACAGAAAAAAATGAAACTACAGTACTTTTAAATCTGCAAGTTTGTACTTAACAAAATATTAAAATGCAAGTTTCACTTAGCTCCAGCTTCTAATGCAGATGTTTGTAGCCAAGCAAGTCTCTCAAGAGTTGAGCATAAAATGATTTCACAAACTTTGTGGCTAGCACTTAAAGTACAGAGGAATCCCTCTAGGCTATTAAATATCAGATAACAAAGAGTGATAACACCACCCCCACATATAGCAAACAGACACACAGCCAGAAACACACAATTAGGAAAAAGAAGAAATGAAAAAAAACAGTACCTTTAAAACTGTAAGTTTGTATTTAACAGAATATTAAAATGCAAGTTTCACTTAGCTCCAGCTTCTAATGCAGTTGTTTGTAGCCAAGCAAGTTTCTCAAGAGTTGAGCATAAATACATGCAAAATTCTGACACCTACCAAAGTAGAACACAGAACATTAAATAGTTAAGTGAAATATATGTTACTATCTTCAAACACAATATTTATTACATCTAATACGCATAAAGTCTCCACTCCACTAAAAAGTGCATAGTGTGCATTAAATTACAGTGTTGTACTGCAACTGTCTGCCTTACTGTGCCTATTAAATCATATTTTATTGCTGTTTTCACTGTTTGCAAAGCTCTTTTTTATTATTTTCACTGCTTGTTAAGTATTTGCTGGTACTTTTCACTGTTACAAAGCAATTCACTCTGATTGCTCTGGTTTTCCAGTCAAGCAGTGTTAAAATAACTGATTTTTTTTAGCTGTTTAAAACATTCTTTAAAGCCTCTTTGCTGACTTCCTGGTGTTTAAAATATTTTTTTAGTGTCTACCTGCTATTATTCTGCTGTGATAAACATTCTCTACTGTTTCTCGCCGAAACTTGGGTAGCTAGTAGCTGTAGCATTGTCCAGATATAGGTTTGCTGCATCTTGGTCTGTTTGTATTGGCTGTTTGTTCTGAGCACATTTTCCATGCCATCTTTGATTGGAAAGGGCCCATATGTATTCTAGTGAGAGGACTGCACCAATTGGAACATGTCTGGTGAAGGGTGTTTGGTCTAGGGCTTGGAGTAAGCATCTTCATTGGAACTTTTGAACCTTTTTAACTTTTTTGCAAGTTTTTAGCTTCTGATATTTAAGATCTGCATTTGAACAGGTTTCTGCTTGTCTGTACTAAGCTGAACTGAAGTGGGCTAACAGCTACAACTCTGAGCTGAGATACCAGAAGACTAGAGGCTACTGAGCTTCCCAAAAAACATAATTTGCCTGTTTTTTTTTTTTTTTGCTTATTTATACTATTTACTGCTCTTTTGATTGCCTGCCACCTACTTTAATACTGTATTGAAATACTGTGTACTAAACTACACTGCTCTGCTGCAATTGTCTGCCTTACTGTGCCGGTTAAGTCATAATTTATTGCTGTTTTCAAAGCTTTTTTTGCTATTGTCACTGTCTGATAAGTATTTTCTGGTAGATTTTATTGTTACAAAGCAATCTGTTCAGCTTCTTCTGGTTTTCCTACCAAGCTGTATTAAAATAATTTGTTAGCTGTTTAAAGCATTCTTTAGAATCTCCTTGCTGATTTGCTGCTGTTTAAAACATTGTTTTACTGTTTAACTGCTATTTTTCTGCTGTGCTAAACATTATCTAGTGTATCTCACAAAAACTATGGTAGCTAGTAGCTGTAGCATAGTCCAGATACAGGTTTGCTGCATCTGGGTCTGTTTGTAGTGGCTGTTTGCTCTGAGCAAATTTTCCAGATCATCTTTGATTGGAAAGGGCCTTTCTGCACTCTAGTGAGAGGAGTGTGCTGATTGGAACCTGTCTGGTGAAACAAGTTTGGTCTAGGGCTTAGAGTAAGCATCCTCATTTGTCCTTTTGCACCTTTTAAAAGCTTTTAGCTTCTGGTATGTAAGCCCTGTGTTTGAGCAGGTTTTGGCTTGTTTGTGCATTGTGCAGCATTGCACACTGCTGCACAATTATGTGCCATAGTTGGACAGGGTCTATATTAGAACATCGAATATTTAATAGTTCAAATCACTAAAGGTCGACCTTTAGTTATCAAACTGTTAACACATCGAATGTTTAGAAAAAAAAATAAAATAACAAAAAAAACTAAACGGTGTAGGCAGGGGGCGAAACCCCCCTGCAACCCCCACACCCCCCACTTCTTAAATATACTAAGTCCGAGACTGCACTACATTGAAGTAAATGGAAATCACCCCTTTCAGAGATTTCTGTTTACTTGTTTGATGTTCTGCAGTTTTGCTATTCTCATGTCGACATTGTTAGATTTGACACTGTCGGCTTTCAAGAATTTAATATAGACCCATTGGAGAGATAAATTCAACAAATTTTCCCTGAGATACAGCCATAGCAAATTAGTGTAGCCCTCATCCTTAGTACTTTTCCAGTCAAAGAAATACTGCTAGTGAGGTGTAACTTGTTAAACAATCAAAAAAAAAAAAAAAACAGCTGAAACATCCCTCCACTGATAAATCCTGAAAAGTCCCCCTTTGTGATAACAGTCTTCAACCTAGCATTATGGATAGTTGGACTATCCTTGTTTCTCCTGCCAAACTTCTTGACTTCAGGACTGTAGCAATTGCCTCATGTACACTGACAACCCTCTACTAATAACTCACTCTAGTACTGAGTGTGACAGATGTAGCTACACCAAAAATCTGGAATTCTTGCTTTCTCACACTTGAAACAGTAACACTGAAGAGGTTGCCAACCCACCCACGACTACTCCTGCACATAGCATGCATCAGACATAAAAAACAACATATGCAGGGGTTCTCTCAAAAATTTACTGAAACACCAGAGATCTCCAAAGCACAAGACTGCGCCAACTAACACAGTTCCCACAGCACCGATGACACATAGTAACACCAGTGTCTCACCTACCAAACTCATAAGGAGTTACACTCAAAAACAAATTTTGTTGTTATTGGAGACTCAATAGTGAGACACACGGATGTCCCACTCATCAGTTTGGACAAGAAGAAAGCCAAGGTCAGCTACCTCTCCAGTGCCAGGATTCATCAGATCACACATGCACTCAGGTCTCTCAGCAAGAAGTGCCATTATGACTCTGTCATAGTTCATGTTGGAGTGAATGATGTGAGACATACCTCGCTGAACTATCTGAAGAGAGACATGATTGAGCTCTCTAAGTATGTGTCCCAGGCAGGTATGTTCTTAGCCTTGAGAAGTCTACTACCCTCTCCTAGAATGATACCACAGTATAAATAAACAAAAAAAAAAGTGATTTTAATAACTAGCTTTGCTTTTGGTGTCATTCAAAGGGGATCCAGTTCCTGTCAGCTTGGGAAGCTATGGTTGACAAACCTTGCTGCTTTGCCAGAGATGGCTTGCACCTGGCACCATTAGGCTTTTGGCTGCTGGCAAAGGCTCCTCTCCTATAGTGCATTTTTAGGCAAGGTCTTGATAACAAATTTACCAATGTGAAATTTGCCAGTCATAACAAAATAAGGGTCATGCTGCTAAACGCTAGGAGGTTAAACCAAAAACTGCATACCCTGAAAGCACTTCTATCACTGGAAGATGCAGATGTCCATGCAATCATAGAAACCCAGTTCAAGGCCTCAGAGAGTACCCCAACCTTCCAAAGCTACAATGCCTTCCACACCTTCACACCTCAAAATAAACATGTGAGAACTAAAGGAGGTGGTATTTCTATTTATATTAGAGACAAAATCACCTCCCATCTAGTTAGACTGGACAACTCCTGGTGTTACTCCAAGTTCAGGTTAAAGTGAATAAGACCCCCATTCACTTTATAGCCAGTTATAGATCTCCCTCCATGAACCATGATGCACATGAAGACTATTTGCCCAAACTAAAGGTAATCCATATATTGCTGAGCACTCTGGTTATGGGGCATTTCAATTATCCCACCATCAGCTGGGAAACCGATACTCCCCTAACTCACTATTGCAAAAGTTTCCTGACTTTGTTAACTCAAATGCCCTGGAACAAATTGTTCATAACCTGGCAAACAGAGCAAACATACTAGATCTATTCTTCACTAGCATGTCAAACAGATGCACTGCTGCAACTGTTGGACACTCATTAGTTAAATCTGACCTTCAAGCTGGCAGTAACACCAGAACTCACACACAAAAGGTGAAATTAGACTAAAAAACTTAACCAAAGCAAACTATACCATCATAGGTGAACGTATAAATGCATTTCAAGCTCCACCCCCAGCTGGAAGTGGTAACTACATGGAAGCTTACACTAAAGCTCTGTACAATCACTTGCATGTGTGTATAGACTCAGTTGTGCCAGAAAGAATTGAAGCCAGAGCTCCAGTAAAAACAACCTGCCATAGTGGACATTCAGCTTCAACAAACATTACAAAAAATGCAAAAAGTAACTGTCCAAGCAATTTAAGGTGAGGCACCAGTGATCTCCCTGCTCTGGGCCAGTGATCAAGGACTCTCAGTCCTCACAATGGACACCCATGAGGGATGTTCACTTGGAACAAAAATAGGTACACAGTACTTCCAGATGCAGCTCTCTGTATGAACCACAATTTCCCTTAAGAGCACACGGGGAACTCACTCAGTTCAGGGGTTGGGTTTCCTTCTCTCTATCCAGACCTCCAGTAAGACTCTCCACTGGCAAAGCTGTAGAGTTGAATCCTCAGCCGTTTGTCCAAGCCAAGTCCTCTACCACCCTCTCTGTGAAACCAGTACTCTGTGTCCCTGAGCTGACACACACACAATTTGAGATTTGATTTTCACACACACACACACACACACACACACACACACACACACACACACACACACACACACACACACACCACACACACACACTTGGGAAAGGCTGGCACATATTTACTAGCTATGCCCCCTCTGCTCAGACTATAAGATAGGCACTGCCAGCAGAACACACCAAAGCCGACTACTCTAAGGCTCTTACAAGGGTACCCAATTATACTGAGTAAAATTAATACTAATACAAATGGTAGTGTTCGACCAATGCAGCAAGCTTTTCAGAAGTGGCCACAGTGTCACCAAATAAATATAAGTAGTCTCAATGGTTAGGACGTTCTCTAAAACACTGGCCACAATGAAAAGTTTAAATATATTTAATAATAAATTATAAAAGAACATAAAAATACTAAATAACTATTTATAATAAACACCAGAGTTTCATCCACAGGAAATATTAAAAATAACACAGATTGATAGATTCACACAGATACAGAAAAATCATGCTTAACTAACCTCACTATATTTTCCTGACTGATCTAAAGGATTACTATTTCCTGGTTACTTACTTAAGCAAGGAAAGATGAAGTGGGTGAGTGATCCTTCATTGTCAGGTGTCAAAACAGACTGCTCTGAGACTTCTGTCTCATCTAGTATTAAAAGATCATTTCAGTGCTGGATTATACAATGACATCACATACATCTAGTCATCTGACTCTGATTCCTGGACTACCCTTCTTTACTAGAAACTGAATCAGAATCTAGCACATAGGTGTTACCATGCACACAGAACTCTGTTTATATGTGTTATAGCATCTGGAAGCTACAAAAACATTTCAAAACTTCCACCCTTCCAGGGTAGCAAATAGTTCATCCATAAGGAAAATACAGTAGGATTCCTAGTCCTGGTTTTCACAGACATTTTGTCTGGCTGCAATCAGAACTGTAAAACACAATCTTTATACCTAAACCAGGTAATTTAATTTCAGACTAATTTTCAAAGTTAGCTGGACTGAGATTAACATCTTTTCTTCCAGTACCTTCTGTTAGTATATAGTCCTTTCAACGGTTACAATACAGTCCAAAATATAGGTATATTTCTTTTCTGTCCAGCATAACCCACTGTTGGTACATTTTTAACACAAGCAACTTTACTAATACATTTTTAACACGGGCATCTGTACAAATCAGTTTGCTATACAAATAAAATATACGTCTTTACAAAACTCCATCTAGCTATGCTGCCATATGTTACACATCCACTGCCCTACTTCTCCTGACAGAGCTAGCAATACCTCACATCACAGCCCCAACAACGGAAAAGCACCCTCCTCAGCTTCAACAGGTAAATAAGACAACTTCTCAAATCCTCTAAGGGCTCCTTTGTCAAAATCTTAGCAAGCACAGCCAAAGATAACCATAAGGCCTTTTACAGCTATGAACATAGCCTAAAAGATAAGACTCAAGCATGTGCAGAACTAGTAACTAATGGTATCACAAGCACTGACCCCACAGAAAAAGCAAACTTGCTAGCGGATAGGTCTGGTGAAAATTTCATTCCCTTATTCCCCTCCAAACATATCACAAACCTTCTTCCAACTCCCACCCCACCCTACATTATCTAAATAGAAGGTGATCAAAGCCTTGTCCAAGGCAGAAAACACAGCCTCTATGAGACCGGACAGCATCCCAGGCTGTCTTCTAAACAGGCTAAAACATGAACTAGCATCACCATTAAGTTCCCTTTTCAATCATAGCCTAACCACAGGCTTTGTTCCTGTGGAATTGAGAATAGCAACAGTTATTCTCCTCTACAAAGGTGGCCTAGCAACAGACTTGAGGAATTACAGCCCCATAAGCCTAACCAGCCTCATCTGTAAGGCCATGGAATGTATCATTATGGACCTCATAAATAAAGACATAGACGGCCTCCAAACCCTCGATCCAACTCAATTTGGCTTCATCAAGGGCAGATCCCACCTGTTAAATCTGGTGTATTTCTTCAAAAATGTGACCAGGGCCATTGACAAGGGTAAATCTGTGCACACAACATGCCTTGACTTGGCTAAGGCTTTCAATAGAATCCAAACTCAGGCATTACAGACTTAGGAAACTGAATGTAAACCCCTTTTTGAAAGACGGGTTGCTAACTGGCTCGCAAACTGAGCACACATTATCTAAGAGGGAGATTTCACATCAACCAGCAGACCTGTTACCAGTGGGGTGCCACAGGGGTCAGTCCTGGACCCCCTACTGTTTGATATATACATCTCACAAGTTCAGGTCAAAACTAAGGGGCTGCGGTTGACCAAGACAGCGGGTGACTGCAAACTGGGTGTGATTATTGAATCCCCAAATGATGTCAGTATACTCCATGAGGGTCTTACACAGACTGACAACTTGTGTCTTAGTCATGGTCTCAAACTGAATGCAAAGAAATGCATCATCATTGCCTTTGGCACAAATAATGCCCCTTTCACACTATCAAATCAACAACAATACCCTAAGTACCCATGAAGTGCTAAGGGATCTGGGACCTTAAGTTGACTGTGACCTTAACTTCAAACCACTATGTGTCTACTGTAGTAAGGAAGGTGTTCTATGTAGCATACTTGATAAGTAAAGGCATCACCTTAAGAGCAAAGAAGGCTATAACCCCACTATACTCGGCACTAATCTGGCCTATAATTGAGTATAATGCTCTGTTTGGCATGTACCATTAAAAGCATCTGCAGCTATTGGAGAGACCTCAAAGGCTTCTAACAAAGAAGATCAAGGGACTCCAGCATGTGCCTTACACAGACCAACTAAATTCCCTGTCACTATACTGTCTATCATACTGACTTCTTTGCGGAGACTTATGCTTGGCTTACATAGCAGTGTCAGAGCCAAATCTAATCAACTTACTGCATATCTGTACTACAACTACCCATTCCAGGGACTTAAATATGGCCGGCAACTTTAATAGGACATGGTGTAGGGACAAATTTATCTCCCAGTGACTGCCACATCTTTGGAATAGCTGCCAGTTCATGTGAAACAGAGCACCTTTATAACACTAAGATGAACCTGGATGAGTAGATGGAGCACCCCAAATTCTTACCAGGGATAGTGGCCACAACCCTCCTGCACATGGGCAGGCATTACTAAATGCAGTCTTGGGTATTGACTAGCATTTCTATGGTATCACATTGGGATGAAACAACTAGGCTTGAAATGACCTCAAATTTGATAGCCTAGTAATCGCCTATGATCCTATGATAGTGAATACATATCAGTTTTTAGTGCAACATATATCAAGTCTTCATATGTATAACTACTGTATATAACTAAATACAAGAACTATTGCAAGGATCAAGACATGAGTTTTGAGGCTTTGCATGTAGCAGAATACGTTTGCAGTACAGAACTGAATATCTGTTTCTGATAAAGTTGCATATCAGTTCTATGAATCCTGTAAGGTATTGAAGAGATATGGGGATTACCCATTGCTGCTAATAAGTATGGATGATGAGGTAATAATGTTGCTGTTCACTTGTCAAATAGTTTCTGGACTCCTGAGGAAAAAAAAATAAGTAAATGGACAGCGATAGCTATAAGGTTTGAATGTTATGTACGAAGAGCCTCTGTGCTTTCATTCACACAGCAAAGAGTTATATCTGTTTGCAAAAGTTAACCATAGGTAACATCTTAACTTGGACTAAATTTTCTGCCATGCTATTGCCACCGCAGGTTTCAGACAAATTTCCCACATATTCAAAATGTGCAGACATAATTACTTTAAATACTCCTTGTGGTGGCTGTTACTTTAGATGGCTATCATTTAAAGTATTAGTCATACTGAATGGCTGGCAGATAATGGACCTAGAACCAGTAGCACAGTGCCAAACACTAGAACTCAAAAGTAGGCCTGCTATTAAGATTTACTGTTCCTTTTCACTGTGAGATATTGAAAACCAAAGCTACACGTGCACAGGAATATTTACAGAAATACAGCAAGTGTTTACATTCTATGTCAATAACATTATTGTTTTAGTAAGAGCTGCTGTTGCACAAATATTGCTAATAAAAAAATATATTTAAGGAGACCATTGTGCTTGGTGACTTTAACATAGACTGGTCCAATTGTAGTTCTTTGAACCCTACCAATCACATAAACCTCTTCAGTTTCACACAATTAATAACAACTCCCACAAGAATCCACAAACCCAGTAACAAGGAAACTACTCTGGATTGGATCCTTATTAATAGTCACCCTAACAATTATACTACAGGAACCCTTCCTGATGATATCAGTGACCACATGCTTACCTACATTATTAGACAAAAAGTCCATTATCCAAACACTCATAACATAAAAACCTCTCGCTCAAAAAGATTCTTTAATCCTGACAGCTTCCTAACGGAGCTGCAAGCATGTGACTGGTCACCACTAATCCATCTAGAACTTGATGAATCCATTACCTACTTTAATACTAACTTTCTTCAAATCCTTGACTGCCATGCTCCTATACGCACTACTAGAATAAAAACCAAATCTGCCCCTTGGCTCACAAAACAAACCAGGCAGAAGATACTCCTTAGAAATAAAATCTGGGCAAAATGGAGAGCTACCAAATGCCCAACAAATCACATTCACTATAAACAGCTAAGGAACGCCACTAAGAAGGATATTCTTAGAGATAAAAAAGATTTCTACCTTCAAGCACAACAAACCTACCAACAAACTCCTCAAAACTTCTGGTCAGGAATAAACAAACTCCTTCATCCAGGCAACACCACTACTCCAGACCCAACTGGCTTCAACCATAATAATTCCACTCTGATCCCCGATGCCTTTAATAACTACTTTACCGAAGCCATTCTAACACTAGCTAATTCTTTACCACCTCCCACCACTTTCCAAACTAACACCTGTAATAGTCCCCTACCTACCTTTCAGATTCAACCAGTATCTACATCCCTCATCTGTAAACTACTTTGAAAACTTAAACCTTGCACCCCTTCCGCTGACCGTCTCCCATCCGAATTCCTACAAATAGCCGCAAAAGCCATAACATACCCAATCTCCATCATTATCAACAGGACTATTACAGAAGGCAAAATACCTGCACTATGGAAGATATCCCATATTATCCCACTACACAAAGGTGGTCCTTCTACTGAGCTTTCTAACTATCGCCCTATTGCCTTACTTTCCCCTCTAGCTAAGATAATGGAAAAATGTGTTCACAAATAATTACTTACTCATCTACTACAAAATAACCTACTTGCAAACTGCCAACATGGCTTTAGGCCATTTCACAGCACATTGACTGCCCTCTTATCCTTTACAGATTCCATAAATAATAATCATAACAATAACTCTTTCTCCTCTGCCCCATTTATTGACCTGTCTAAAGCCTTTGATATGGTTAACCACAAATCACTACTTGACAAACTAATTGCCCATTCTCTCAACCCTCAAGCTATACAATGGTTTAGGTCATATCTGGAAAATAGACAGCAAGCTATTCTTTGGCAAAACAATTTATCTTCACTACTACCAGTCAGTATTGGAGCACCCCAGGGCTCTATCCTAGGTCCCCTTCTCTTTTCTTTATTTATTAACAATCTACACTACGCCATACCACAAGCCACATGTATTCAATACGCTGATGACTCCATCTTAATCTGTACCGTCAAGAGCATAGCCACTATACACTCTCTTACCCAAACTGTTTTTCAAAATGTTGAAAACTGGTTTACACAACACTGCCTCCTCCTAAATCCTAAAAAAACTAAATTACTGCTTTTCACCCCTACTCACAAATCACCTATTCCATTCCTCTCTTTAACCTTCAACAATGGTACTATCATTACCCCAAATACTACAACCCGCCTTCTAGGTGTAACTATTGATAATCGTCTCAGCTTTGACGAACACATCAACTCCACTATAAAGTCTGTTAATAAAAAACTTGGTACCCTCTATAGAATCAAAGCCTTCCTTACCCCTTCTGCTAAGAAAACTATTGCCCAAACACACCTCATTTCTACCCTTTTCTATGCCTCTATCATTTATACTAACCTATCCAAAACTAATCTCTTCAAACTCTCCACCTGTTATAATAGTATATCTAGATTCATCACAAGCTCCCCTTTAAAACTTGCCACTGCCTTAACCTCAAACAACTAGGATGGCTAGAATTGAAAAACCATATACTCTGTCAACAATTACTTATTACTCAAAAGATCCTACACCACCCTAACAACACACCTATCCTCACTAATCTAATTACACCCTGTACAAATCTATCCACACTCCGCTCTGCTAATAAGCTTCTAGTTTCCTCTAATAAAGCTAATAACAAAGCTGGGGATTCTCTCTTCTCAAACACTGCAGGAAAAATCTGGAACCAGCTTCCTGCAGAAATATCTACCCTTGCATCTACTTCTCTTTTAAAAAAAACACCTAAAAGAACATCTAAAAACTCATTGGCTTTGTCCATGCACTAACCCTGACTGACATTTGTCTCTCAACTTTTATTTTTTAATTACCCCTTTTCCCTACTCATTTTACTTAACTATCCAATTCATATTACTTCTCCTTCTTTTGAATGATGTATACACCACTTGTCCTCTCCTCCCTACCTGAGACTTGCACATACCTTCTATTGTGTGATGAATTATCAGTTAGTAGAGTCTCTATTAAACTTGCTATAATTTGAAATGTATTTTTATTTACTCTCTATGATAGCTATGTATGTTTACAAATTGTTAACTGTTGTAGTTCAATAACGTATCATGAATTTCTTGTTTTAATGACTAATACTAAATTATTCTGGAATCCTTCTTATGCCTATACATTGTTAACTTTTGCACCGTTCATGCTTGGAGCTTTTCTCCCCGGGCCTCTACTGAAAATGGACATATATCCAGCTAGACTAGTCCGATTAACAAATGTAAAATAAATAAATAAATAAATATTGCCAAACATGACTAATCTGCGACTCCAGTATGAGAATGTAAAGCTTAACTCTCTGATAGCAAACTGTATGAGTTAAACTCATAAAATAAGGAACTAAACCTGCAGGTGACATTACATTCAAAGAGTTATAACCACACGTATAACAACTTCTTTCTCACACAGTCCCCATTTACACAGATACTAGCACCATGGTCCCACAACCACAAGTGAATAAACAGAAAAATCCCCAAAATATTGTAAAAATGCCCTGTACAGCTGCAGTCTTCAAGTGCAGTTGGCTAATGTAAAACAATTTCAGAAAATACACTTTTGATGAGCTGGAATTGGCTTAAATAAGATTTTCTTAGTTACATGTCATCAAAATGTAGAATTTCTGTAATTAGCATGCAAGTTTTGATATGCAGAAAATGCAGTAAGTGAACAAGAATAAAGCGACATGATTGCAGTACATATGAAATAAAATACCTTTCAAGTGATAATTTGCATAGTCACTTACACACATAGTTGAGCAAATGTGTTGTGCAAAATGCTCTTTTGCAGGTTTTCAGAACGGGTTCTGTTTTCATTTTTAGCTGCAACCTTGCTGAGAAAACTTAGTAAAAAAAGTTAAAACATACAGCTGCAAATCTCACACTACCTTTCAACTTTGTAGTTCTGTTCTGAGGTACCAACCAGCTTATGCGAAAGAAAAATAACAACAAAATGAGTAGGTTCTACAAGTTAATTGTGAGAATAAACTAAACATAAATTAGGAGAAATTAAGTATTATGCAGATATACTATAAATGATGTGGTAGCCAAGCCATTTGGAGTTTGCATAGTCTGCAGGATTCTATGTTCCATCAGCTAAATTTGTTTCTTGCACCCATTGATGCTGTGTTTTGGGCCTTAGAGGGGGAGTTTATGACCTGCTCTTTAAAGATACAAGGTAGGGGACAGGTGGTAGGGATGTCATGAGGTACATGTGGTGGGGACAGGGAAGTGAAGTTTTCATCAAGCCTGCCAGTGCAGTATATGTATTATCATTAACTACCAGTTTGGTGCAAAACTGGGCCTTACATTTTAGGTTACAGATGTAACTAAAGAATGCCTTATGGATGTCATTTGTTAAGGAAGTTAACTTGGATTCAATGTTTTCCTTGGAGGACTTCACAAGAAGTTTTATTTGCTTATCTAAGCTGAGGATGGAGTTGTGATGTCCCTGCACTGTCCCAGTAATCAAGGAGTCCCAATCCTCATCACTGGCAACGGTGAGTGACGTACACAATGGGAGGATGACAAGTACACACAGAGTAAAGTGCAATTTCCCTAAGAGCACACAGAGCTGACAGTCAGTCCAGGGCTAGTTTCTCCTTCTTTCTCCATATCTCGAAAAAGACTACCCACTGGCACAGCTTTAGGGTTAAGATCTCAGCTGAGGGGTCAAGCCAAGACCTCCAGCACAGCACCCTCTCTATCCAACCAGTGCTTCCTGTCTCTGCCCAAGTAGATCTCGCGCACACACACACACACACACACACACACACACACACACACACACACACACACACACTTACTTTGAGATTTGATTTATATACAAACACACAGACACTCCTGGGGAAGGCTAGCACAGGTTTACTAGCTATGCCCCCTTCTGCCCAAACTATAAGGTAGCTATCACTGCCACCAACCCCTACCTATCAGCTACTATAAGGCCTTTACAAAGGGTGTCCAATTCTACTGTATAATGTTACTATTATCCAAATGGTAGTTATGACCAAAATTTGCAAGGCTATTTAGAAGTGGCCTGTACAGTGTTACCAAATACATATGCAGGTACTCTAATAGCTTAAATATGTCTCACAAATATCAGCCACAAAGATAGGTTTAAATATATTTAATAATAAATAATAAAAGACAATACTCAGGAAACAAACACAGTTACTTCAGAGTTCAGAATCACTGGAAATATTTTAAAACAACATTGCAGGACAGTATCAAATAAATATAGAAAACATCTAAACTAATCTTTACTATAGTCCTATCTATATCTAAAAGAGATACTATGCCCTAGTTACTTACTATTAGCAAGTGCAGATGTTGATGATGCTGAGTGGATGTTTCCAAGTCAAAGACAAAATACAAAATGCAAAGTCTCTTTCTGAGAGAGTTCTTAAATCAATATCAAACATTACTGCCGGGTTAGCTTGGATGACTTTTTTTTTTCACCTGCCTTTAGTTCCCAAGCTAAACCAGAAACTAACATCTCTGTGTTAAAAATAAATATCTCTCAGATGTATAGCTGCTTGAAAGTCATAAAGCAATAAAACTCTTTTACATTTTAGACTTAGTAATTACTTCTCTCCAAGACAATAGAAAAACATCTAGCACTAGACATTGTGTCTGATTCACTGAAACTGAGAGATAACACAATTGTTAAACAATTTCAACTTATTTTCTTGAAGTTTTGTAAGTTAATCTTCTACGTTCCAGCAGGGTATGCTTTGGTTACATTCTTGAAGTGCAGTACATAACATACAGTGCTGACTAAATCATATCAGTATATTCACAAATGGCATATAATTATTTACAAAATTCCACATAGCTGGGCTGGCAGTGTCACAGGAGTGTCTCCAGTTTACAGCCTGCTTCTTCTTACTCCTAGACAGCAGTTTGCTCCTTTTATTGTACAGCCTGTTAAGGGTGGTTGTCCACCAGGCAAGTTTGCTCTTCCTTGAAGAGCTGGTTTTGATCATAACAGGTACTGCCAAGTCAATGCAGTTATACAGGTGCTTCTATAAGGTATTGGTGTAGAGCATCGTTACTGGTTCCATCTGAGGGGGAAGGTGCAGTGAAGCTATTTATACTATCCCGTAAGAGGTTATAATTTGCTTTTCAAAAGTTTTTTAGTCTAGTTGCTGCAGGGGCGGGGATGTCAGGTGTGACAGTTACTTCAAATGAGACTGATTTGTGGTCAGATCTCACCAGGGATGAACTCACAATGGAGGTGTTACAGTGGTCTCCCATATTTGTAAGCACCAGATGTAGGATGTTGGCTCCCATAGTAAAGGGCATCAACCAGCTTGTCCAGGGCATTGGAGTTGACAATGTCAAGAAACCTTTGGGCAGGTGAGTTTGAGCACAAGTAATTCACCCAGTCAATGTTATGTTAAAGTTGTCAAAACCGTGATTTTTGGCTGTATCTTGATAGAGTTAAATTGATCCAAATAAGCAGAGTGGATGTCCTTATTCATGAATGGGATTCTGTAGCTGGCAATGACTTGCATAGGTGTCCTACCAACAGTTAATTGCACCTGAAGTATCTCCAAAGCATCATACTGTTTAACTAATCTGGAGGTGTATTTATCTTTGATGAATATTGGTACTCCACTTGTAGCCCGGTATGGCTAGAGTGCTCTCCATGGTATTGAACCAAGACTCCATGACTGCACAAATGTCTGCATCCTCCAGGGAGAGGACTGCTTCCAGTGAGTGCAGTTTCATGTTAAGATTGCTATCATTTAGCAACATGACCTTGGGGTTGTTTTTGGTTGGTATTTTTACATCAGGAGTTTTGTCCTTATGACACTGCCTGAAAAGGCATTATGGGGGTGGTAAGAGCCTTAGCCAGAAGCCAAAATACCAGGGGTGACAGATGAAAACCATCCCTGACAAAGTATCGAGGTATGTCAGTCATGTCATCCCAGGCTGACAAATACTGGATCCCCTTAGAATGATACCAAAAACTTAGCCAATTATTGAAGTCTATCATTTTCTGTCTGTATTGAGGAATCATTCTAGGTGAAGGTAAAATGCTGCTTAAGGCTAGATACATTCCTGGCTGAGACACATAGTCCAAGAGCGCAGTCATGTCTCTCTTCATGTAGTCCAGAGAGGTATGTCTCAAGTCGTTCACATCATCATTGACTATGACAGTCATATCAGTACCTGTTGTTGAGAGACTTGAGTGCATGTGTGGTATGGTGGATACTGGCACCTGACAGCTGACCGTAATCTTTTCATTATCCAGACTGGTGAGAGGGACATCTGTGTGTCTCACGATGGAGTCACCTATGACTAATATGTTAGGTTTAGTGTTTAGCCTTATGGGCTTGATAGGTGAGACACTGGTTCATGAGTTATTGTGTGTATTTTGTTCTGCAGAGGAAGTTGTATGTGTAGCTTTCTTGCGTTTGTGTTTGGGAGGTCTCTGTTGTTTAGATAAGTTTCTGGCAAGGACCTCCGCATATGTAGGTATGTGTGATATGGGTTTGTCTGGAGTAGGTGGTGAGGTGTGTGTGCTGACAACCTGCTCAATGTCAGATGTACTGACGGGCACATGAGAAATCATGGATTCAATGGTTTTAATATAGTTGCATCTGTCACATGTTGAGCTTGTGTGGACTAGAAGTAGAGGGTTTTCTGTGTACATGAGGCTATTGCTACACTGCCTCAGGATGCCCATGGCAACCAAGCTGGCTGGACAAATTGTGGGAAATTGTCCATCAGTAGTGTTAGGTAAATTTATATGGTCCGAAATGGAATATGGAAGGAAAAGGGTCACACATAGGAATAACTAGTGGGTGAGGTGTGTTACTACCTCAACGGCTAGGTTTAGTGTTACACTAGTTTGTAGAGCAGGGCTGCATTAAAACTCTTCAGGCTGTTATCACAATGGTGTGCTTACACAGCTGCACTAGTAATGCCTCTATACCTGAAAGTATGCTAAAGATGCTACACTAATGGGATACAGCTGTATCTAAGAGAAAATTTGTAAAAAGTCATCTGTCCTGCTATGGCGAACAATTGCGCTGCAGTGAATGGTGCCGAATGATGTGCAAAGAAGCAGAAACTTAGTCAAAGTCGGGGATTAAATACCAGAAAGTTACAACCTAAACAAATTTTAAAAAAAGCTCAAAAGAATGAATGAGGTGCTTACTCCAAACCCTAGACCAGCCAGCATTTACCAGCTAGGTACCAATCAGCACAATCCTCTCACTATATTACAGAAAGGCCCTTTCCAATTTTACATAATACTCAACTAGTAAGCCTGACCAACTGCTAAGTTTTACTTTTGTATCATATTAATTACAATTTTCTGACATTGAGTAAACCTCTAATCAGCTTATCTTCAGCAGCAATCTCTAAAGTAGACATTCTTGACACTGGTCAGCTCAGCAGAGACCGCAGCTCTTGGGTTTTATCTCATTTGTCTTAACTAGACATTGGTAAAAAAAGCTAGGATGAATGAAATTGCAGGATAGATTCAATACTCTACAAGCCTAGCTGTATAACTCAGGCTCATATCTAAATGTCAAGAAAAGTAAACGTATCAGGTTTGGAACTGAATGTTTAACACAGACTCCAGTATTACCTTTACATATCGTCTCATCTGGAAATGTGTCTACTAAGCTAGTCAAGTACTCCTCATTTACAAATACTACTATGACGTATCTCCTAAAATATATAGTAGTGAAGTAAGTATACATGAGTACCTTGCTTATGTAATGTCATCAGTCACATTTGTAAGAACTGCTTTCTCCAGTTCTGATGAAACTTATCAAAGGAATACCATAAAAGGCAACACAATTGTCTGTACTAACCCACTTAGTATTCATGAGAAATATGCTGACTTTGAATTATGGCCTACCAGAAACAGACCTGATGTTGTTGTAATAAATGAAACCTGGCTAAAACATAATAATATGAACTGGTTATTTTCACCAGTGATGGAGTTCTACTCATTATTAGGAAGCATAGCAACAACTCATTTGCCATTTCCATAGTCAGCATATTTGACCAATAATCCATTTGGAATATCACTGAATAGACAACATGCCAGCCTGCCATGGTGTTCAGCAATCTGTTACCTTTTCATTTTATTACCATACTATATAAGTTAAATATCAAAAATTTGCTATCAAGTTGGTGACATTAGCCAATACTGAACCTGATGAAAGCTTTTTCACATTTACAACCCTTATAGGACAAGGACTCTTTTAGATGGCCCAAATGCCTACCTAACCTAATCCAATTTCTAGGCAACTTACCCTATAAGATGTTTTTGTTCTAATTAGCCCACTAGATATTCAGTCACAAATATTGACTCCCCACATTAATTGCCAACTCCTACTTTTATCCATCTTCACAGCCAATGTGCAACAAAGCCTCAAAAAAAATAAGTTATTAGACCCTAAAGCAAGACAAACATAAATTGACATTTATGGACTGGTCACTAGTTTTCAACAATAACACTGTGATACTTCCCTTCAGTATCTATTGAAAATGTTCCTGTCGCTACAGAGGAAATATTACCCACATAAAACCAAGTGATTTTAAAGGTGCCCCAAATCCTTGGCTATCCCATGAGCTATAAGACAACCTGGGACACAAACAATCACACTGAGTGCATTCAGGACAGTGGGTATTACTTTTCCCTTTAAATAAACTATAAATGTTTTGTAAATGGGACAATAGGACAGAATCTACCAGTATGAAAAATTGTCAAAAAACTTCTTGGAAGTCCAAAAGCACTCTGGGAAGAAATGAACAAAACATCAAGTAACTCTACCACTTAATTCCTTTGTCCTCGTATGAAGAATAGTAAACATATTTCTGACTTTAAGTATGATGATGACAGTCACAAAGCATTTCTACTTTTAATTCTATTACCCTCTCCAGCTTAATAATACCACCTCAACAGAAGCAAATATCAGATTTGTAACTCACTTTATGTTTAAACAGTTGCATTAGCTAAAATTAACAGGTTGCTCAGGAATATTCCCAACTGCACAAAGCCTGTGGAAGAAAAACTACATCCTGTACTTACCAGGGCATTTGATACTTTTATTGCCATTCAACTTTAGCGTATCACTGACAAATCGCTATCTACTGTTGTATTCCTTGAACTTTGGACAATTGTCAGTGTCATGCTGATTGCCAGATAAGTCACCAGTGCAACCCTAACTGATTGCAACATAACGTTGCTGTCAATTATTTCTAAAATTCTAGAAATGACCACTATTTCTCAACTTCAAAAACATACTAAAGCTGATCTCACTGATCATTAACGTCGCTGTAGAAAAGTACATGGTATAAATTTTGCTATGTTGATTTTTAGTGTTGAAATCTACCAGTCAAGGAATACTGGCAGCCTTACTAAAAAGACTTAGGTAAAGCCATTGACCTTGTTGATCACTTGCTTCTCATTAAGGATCTCTTTCTCTTGATCTTTGTTTCTGTCTCTCTGTGGCCTGAGCTTGAATCTCTCTTAAATGTTTCTTTTCATAGCCTAATGGCATATTTTAGAAATGTTTTCTCATGCACATTCATGCTTCAGGACTGTTTAGTATCCCCCTGGGACTTAGTACTTGGACCACTCATAGTTGTTATCTATATCAGCTCTCTAATTCTAATGCAGAAAACCAGCACCCTTTTTTCATATGTAGATGACATTTTAATCTGGGAACTGGACAGCTGTTCTGTCACCATTAGCAAATTCCTCATCAGGAAAAAGTATGTCAAGTATGAGTGCAAAAAGGTCTGAAGGTACACATAGATAGATGCAGTGGTCTTTGACCTTCACAACTGGCAGAATTCAAACAAAATCAACTGGAACTTTATTGATTCCAAAGCTGGTATGCTGAAGATAATTCAGTCTGCAAAATGTCTGGCTTGTCTCCACCAATCTTCACTGATGTTCTCTGTACATTTTCAAAGACTGAGTAAAAAATTAGCTCTCAACACTCATGTGACATACAGTGTCAACTCCCCTGACCTAATCAAGGAAGGTAGAAAAGCTATTGGCAAAAGAATGCTTCTACCAGTATTAAAATATTTAAAATACTCTGCCCATATAATCAGCACCACTTCTGCCAAAAATTGCATCCTCCTTTTATGTTTAGGCAAAAAAATGCATATCTGTCTGTATACATTTGCCTATAGCTATATATCTATATCTATATCTATATATATCTATCTATATATACATATATACATATATATATATATATATATATATATATATATATATATATATATATATATATACACACACACACACACACACACACACACACACACACACACACACACACACACACACACATATCTATATAGATTTATCTACTCTAACCTAGTCTGAGGAACCTAGTCTGAGGAAATGTAGGGACTATACTTTTCCCACCTCAAGGGCAGTGTACACTTTCTTTAAGGAAGAGCAAAGAAAAAAAAAATGGGAAAACTGGTTGTACACTGGCATGCAAATTATTAAAATAGACATTTGTCATAACTTCTTATGTAAGATCCGTGTCAGAGATCACTTTGCATTCTTACTAAAAATAAGAAAACAGGATTTAAGCTGGTATTACTTATTTAAAGCATGGTTTATTAAGTTAAAACAAGAGATGAGCACTTTTACCCTTGTCAGAGCTTCATCAGACATAAGTTATACATAGCAGTTACAAGTAATATATACTTTTCTGTTTTCTATGTAAAAAATCCATGCAAATTGCAATGAAAGCTTTACTCTAAGAGCACTTAAACAGAACATATTCAATGACAATGAAACAGTGGTACACACATATTTTGCATCTTTATTGTGATTGGTGCTATCTACTTATCTAAGTAAGTACGAACACGAAGCAATCAATCCTGCATTTTTAATGTAGTATATAGTAAATCAGAAGGCAGTGAGACCAAACTCTGTGTGAAATGCTGTGATAAGAGAGGGAAGGAGAGCTGTAGTTATCAGAACTCAAAAAAATAACTCAGTTGCTAAGGCCAGAGATGTAAGAGGATTTAGCAACTGTGTGTGAGCCTAAGAAGTCTTTGAGAAAAGAGAGCAAATTGCCTTCAGGCCAGGTAATGTGACAAGCTAAAAGAAAAAAAAACATGTTTAAGATGTGTGTATGTGTGTGTGTGTGTGTGTGTGTGTGTGTGTGTGTGTGTGTGTGTGTGTGTGTGTGTGTGTGTATGAAAATTCCCAGGCTCAGAAAACATCAGGGAGTATAAAGGGAATGGGTCAGAGATGGGCCATACATAAATAAATGCAGAGTCATGCCAAACCAAAAATTGTGCAATCTGTAGACAAACACACACACACACACAAACACACACACACACACACACACACACACACACACACACACACACACACTCACGCACGCGCGTTTACATAAAAAGGGGTGAAAGTCCATGAAATACATAAATCGAGTTATGTTAAGCAAATTCATGTGTCTCAACTTGTGCTCACCAAAAAAGTATTATTATTTTAAAGCGCATTTTCCCACTTACATTATTAAAGTAAAGGGCTTCCTCAGATCTCATTATTCTAGCTTGTATCGACATGGTAGTTCATACTACTGCTCAGACACATCATAATATGAGCAATTCAAATTGACATTAACTTAATCCTCAGATACCAAATATAAATAAAAGAGTTGCAAAGTAAGAAAAAGTAAAAATCAAAAGGCTACATATAAATAATAAAATTTACAATTAAACATCTAGTATTGTCGATAAAAAATGGAAATTAAAGTCAATCATAGGCATGAAATATTATAGTTATATAAAAAGATGTGTTATTGTTTTTAAGTAAAAACTGCTACTTACCAGTTTCTTTAACTCAAGAATACTCTTAATGGAGCATGTCCAGTTGAGCCCAGGCTTCCAATAATCTTTAAGTCATATCTGTCATCCATGCTCTTTTTTCTCTAGCTTTCCATTCAGCTTACCTTGCAACAGGCCTGAAATGAATCTTTTAATGACATGAAAAACAAACTTGTCATAGTTTATGCAGACTTGAGCATTTCTAGACAGTGAGTTGTTGAAGTCCTTAAACCTGCAATCTGACAAGGGTTTATGCAGTCTTATTTTGAGAGGGATAACTGTTTTTACAACATAGAATGCTTTAGATTTAGTGCAACATGCCTGATATACCAATTATTTTATTTGTTTAACAGGAAAGTCTGACTTGGAATAAAGCCAATTTTCAGAGGAGGTCCAGGGAGAAATGCTTCAGACACATGTCTTTGTAACATGGGAGGAAACCAGAACACTCCCACATGAATACAGGGTGGACATGCAGACTCCTCACAGAAGGCACCCCAGCTGAAAATCGAACTGGAGAACTTCTTGCTGTGAGGCAACAACGCAACCGCTGCACCACTGCTCCATCTGAAAAAGTGCTGCTGACCAAAAACTACTATTGTAGTTATATCTGTCAATGCAGACATATTTCTTTTTTTTTGAGGTTGGACATATAAAATAATTCTTTTGGCTCATAAATGCACAGCATCTGCAGCCTGGGGTGGGGGTGGGGGGTGCAGGCTGAGATTCCTGCCTATAGTTCTGTGAATGCCGTAATTTAGTTTTTATTTTCTTTTCAGCTTCTAATATTTCTTCCTTTTGATAAAGGAAGAATGGTTGATGGTCCCCCAACCTGACTAATTCTTTCTCCTCATGTTTTAGTTGCTATCGCTTTTCTTTTTACTACATGTGAATCCTTGGAATAAGTTAGAATCAGACTTCTTTTATGTATGTCATTTCCTTCATTGATACTTTTGTCTGTGGCATGTGATGGTTTCCTTCTTGGTGGGTTCAGAAGAGCAGGATCCTTATTTCATTTTAGAAGTTTTATGGGCTCCAGCATGTTGGCATCCAAATTCTCATTGTTATCTTCTTTCCAGAAAATATTGCTGCTGTTGATGTTGGTTGATGAGAAAGCAGTCCATCTCTCCAGAGACTATGGCTATTTTCATTCCTTGTCACTTGATGACTTTTTTTTAATAATTCTGGGGTGCAGGCTGTTAGGATGTAGAAGTAGATTCGCTAGTATAGGTTTCTGCAACTGTAGTTGTTCTTGAGGTGTAACAAGTCTGTGGTGTTTTCAGTGTTGATAAATAAGCTGGGCAACTTGTCCAGGCAGCCTTTCCATGTAATAAGGACATCATCAATAAAATGATAGTTAAAATCTCTGTATTTATAGAATTCTGAGGAAAAGATTGTACTCTCTTCCCATCCATCTAAGGCTATA
This sequence comes from Protopterus annectens, assembly GCF_019279795.1. NCBI lineage: Eukaryota > Metazoa > Chordata > Ceratodontiformes > Protopteridae > Protopterus > Protopterus annectens. The sequence continues at coordinate 1,644,111,226 of NC_056743.1, read as the reverse complement.
TTAGCTAATCTGGGGGGGGGGGGGGGTTCATAGCAGCTCCCATAGCTATCCACCTATTTTTTTTCTACCATTTCTAATTGAAGATAAATTAGTTATTGGTGAGTATGATGTCTAAACTATTCCCTCAACTCTAATTTCTCTATTGTTGATGTTGGTCCTTGTGTGCATCTACTGTTTCACAAGACTAGTACAGTAGTAATGGAAAAGAATAATGCATAGGGCTTCCACATTAATCACGACTAGTATAGTCTTTGAGTGTATTTTTATTCATTTGATTTTCTTAAAAAAAATAAGGGAGCCCAAAATGAAGGAAGGAACAGTCCTAACAAGATCTTTAATCTTAAATGCCATATAAATCAACACAAAAAGCTGAAGCACAAAAGTAGCAAGTCCAAACGCCAGCAAATAAAAGGCTAAAAGTGCGAATTAAAGCAGCTTTGGACTTGCTACTTTTGTGCTTCAGCTTTTTGTGTTGATTTACTGGTTTGTTTTGTGGTCTCTCTTGCATTGGTATGGCAAGCGGTAGCCCGATAAGTCCGGCAAGTCCGGTCATCTTTAATACTTTAAGGAACTTCAACAGTGACGATACAACAAGCGATTTAGCGGCATTGGTGTGTGCACTTAACACCAAAATGGATATTTTTTGCAGCAAACTCGACGCACTTGACAAAAAGGTTAATGACAACACCAGGGCTAATGGTATTGGCGTTTCAGGTCAATTAACTACTCCATGTTTTACTCAAATGAACTCCACGAGTGCTTTGCCTGGCATGAGCTCTGAAGGGAACATTTCTTTGATTACACCAGGGCAACGCACTCATAGCCAAACGAGTATACACCTCGTTGATGAAGGACAGTGTAATAGTTCGGCCACTCCAAGCAATGGAGCAGTTTTGATAAATACAACACTACCTATGCCCCCTGGGCTTATAGGTGTCCCGAACTGTGGAGTGTGGATTCGTAACACGAACAACTTACAGTTTAGTGTAGATCAGGGGCAACCGGCTGGGGGACTAGTGGAATCATCTAACAACGAGATTAATGTCTCAACAACTCTAAAAACTCTTGACTTTAAACTGCTAAAACTAAAAAAACTACAACTTGAAGTGGCTTACTTCCAGCAGTGTTTAAAAGAGAAAATCATTCCAAAAGGTCTTCGATCTACCTTTTGCCCTACCAACCTGTTTAATAGTACTGATTTTTGTAAGGACTTGTTGTCATTCTTTGAAAACCAGGGGAGCCAACTCTTGCAACTGATCATTAAGCATTACAACATTCAAATATCATCATTGATCGAGGAAGTTAACAGGTTGGACACTAGTTTAAAAGAAAATTTGTTCTTTGACAGGTACAAATATGATTACTCCAGAATTTTCACAAGCATTGATGCCCTAGTAGAAAAATACAAAGGGAACAAAAACAAGAAACTGTCTAGGGATAGACAAAGTTACCTTAATAACACTGCATATCCTAAATTAGTGCTCCCTTCCACTACATCTCAAAGTAACCTGACTGATGACAGTAGCAACATTCCTGGTTCCTTGGAGGAACAGGATGAGGAGCTACAAGAGCATTTGGGTAACAGTGGTGTGTCTAACCAAGTTGAGCAATGCACTCGGCCTAAAATTCATAACACTAGGAGCAACCAACGTACTAACAATGGTAACCAGGAGCAAAATTATAATGGCGGTCATTTTTTAGGGAAAACGAAGAACCGCCCATTCCAGAAGAAGAACTGGAACAACCGGGCTTAAACCTCGAAGGGCAGGATATTAACCATCTTGGTGTTTTAAAAATTTTGAGAAACTCTAAAGGTGACTTTATTATTTATAACTTTTCTACCTTCGAGCTGATCCCCAGCTTGATAGAACTTTTGGCTTTTGGCTTCTCGTTTGTACCATCGACTAGATGTAACCTTGTAAAGACACTTATTGATCTAAAAAGTTTTGTAAGAAAGCTAAACTTAAAGTTACTATATGACAACACGGAGATGGGCAGTAACAACTTAAAATTAACCAGCTCTTTCAACCCCCCTTTACACACAGGTCTTTTCTTATTTGAAAAGATTTGTGAGCTAGATTTTAGACATTTATCAAGTGCTAGACCCTTGTACAAAGACGAAGCCGTATACAATATTACACAAGAGCAACAGGATGCTTTAGATGCACTTAGTAAAGCGCCAGTTAGGGTTCTAAAACCAGATAAAGGTGGGGGTTTGGTCATTCTTGACAACTATAAGTACATTGAGAAAATGGAAAACATCTTGGAAGGTACTGCTTATTGTCCCTCATCTCTGAATGAAATGAACACTTCCTACTGTAGGAATAGATGTTTTTTTAGGGACCTTCACATTAATGGGAACATCAACACTGAACAATATAATTATATTGACATCATTATGCCTAAAACACCTGTTGTTTTTGGCATCCCTAAGATGCACAAGGACCTACACAACCCGCCTTTTCGAGCACTTATAGATAGCCGTATTTCCTCTACGTATCCTTGTGCACAACTGGTGGACCACATTTTGAGTAAATACGTTACACACTTTACCCAAATATGCAAGGACTCATGGTCCTTTCTTGAAAAAATACAGAACATTGAATTCAAAGAAACTTTGAACTTACTCACTATTGATGTTATAGATCTTTATACATCGATTCCACACACTGAAGCAATTGAATGGATTTCCCTTTTGTTAATCGACCTTGAAGCGCCTAAACAAGAGGTTAACACTATCTCCCAATTATTGGACATCATCTTAACTTCTAACTTTTTTACTTTCAATAGGAAAGTGTACAAACAAAATCAGGGAGTTGCGATGGGGTCCCCATGTGAAACTTGTTTATGGCATATTGGGAGAAACACTTTTTGTTTAACAACAATGAAATAATGAGCTTTGTTAAATTTTACACCAGGTATTTGGATGATATTTTTATATTATTTGAAGGTGATAAAACACAGGCTGAAAATTGTTTAGCAACAATTAACAGTACTACTGAATTTCTAAAATTCACATCCAAATTCTCTGTGACCAGCATTGACTACTTGGACGTTAAATTAGTTAAGGACTGCGAGGAAAGAATGTTTCTTTCTAACATACATAGAAAGCCCACCTACTGCAATGCCTTATTACATTTTAAAAGTAGTCACCCTTTTAAACAAAAGAAAGCCATTATTAAAGGCCAAATAATACGGGCCTCAAGAATGTGTAGTACTGAGAAGTTGTTCTTTGATGAATGTAAGCTTCTTAAGAAAATGTTCACTAATAGAGGGTACCCAGACCTATTATTCAATCAAATTTTTGATGAGGTAACTAAGAAGAGAGACTTAGGTTTCTTTTCACCACTTCTTTCACAAGGCCGAGGTCCCTCTCAACAGGACCACAGAACTATTGTGTGCTCACCAAGTTTGAGCTTCAATGACGTGAGGGACGGCACTATGACTATTTTGGGTAAGCAAGGTACCTCTAGTAGGACAGGGTCCAATTTTATAACTAGTTTTAGTTTGGACTCAAGGGCAATTGAATTAATTCTTTACAAAAATTGGTACTTTATCACTAATGACGAACAACTATTGGAAAAACTAGGTTTGAAGCCCAGTATTACTTACAGAAGGGGTAACAACTTGAAAGCAATCCTAGAAAGACCTAGTGGACAGGAATGGTCATCTAAAACTAAAGGTTGCTTTCAGTGTGGGTTTTGTGGCTACTGCCACCTAGTTAGGGCATCTAGTTCTTTTACAATCCGTGACAAGAGGTATAATATTAAACATAAACTAAACTGCCAGTCTAGGTCCATAGTGTACTTAGCCACCTGCACTTGTAAATCGGACAGGAGATTACGTGACAGGGTATACGAGCATTCTTATGCCATAAGGAAGCACAACACCGTCAACGCCTTAGCCAAGCACATTGATAAGTACCCTGGGCATAACTTCCAATTCTTAGCTATAGACCAAGTGAACCAGACGGAAAGGGGTGGTCCAACTTCTCTCTTTCTAGAAAACAAGGAACTAGAATGGCAACTGTTATTGGACTCATTCTCCTTTCCCGGTTTAAATGAGCACTGTAACATAGCTTGTATATTAAAATTAAAAAGTTACAAGAGGTGAGACACACGGGGTGGGGGCATAGTCCGATGGCCGGCGTCAAGTGAACTACCATTTTCACCTGACATAATTTCTTATAGCTGAGCTAAAAGTGGTTTATAGGGGGGTGCATTGGGTATAACCGGTTTAGGGTTAAGTTGTACCAGTCACTATGTGTGAACCACTAATGCACAAAAGAGCCCTGGCACCACTTGGTAAATGTTGTCTGTAAGGTGAATTAAATCTGTATAGTAAAAGGCTTCAACCATTTAACATTGGTCTATTGACCTTGTGGTGACTACGAATAGAGCCTAACACGCAACAGTAAAGTTTTTAACTTCCTAACACATGTGCATTTATGCCGTATAGGCACAACAATAAGGCTATTTTGCACTTCATGAGTGTGATTTTTAATTGTAAATACTAATCTTTTAAAACCGACAGTAGAAGTTTGAAGTTATTTGGTGGTTACGCAAAGACAAGGAAACCGGAAACGCACACCCAAGCACGGATTGTAAAGGGAGGGTGAACCATTTCAATAAAGCCTTTGGGCTTATTTTTAGGTTAGTTATTATTTTTTACCTTAAATTGTACCTAACTATATGTTTAAACCTGTATTAAGTTAGGTTTAATCCTAAGGATGTACTGACATTGAATGCTTTTATAGCAAGTACGTGTTGTGTTTAGTTGGAGAGACAAGCGGACAGCTTGGCGAGCTGCGCACATTCAGTGCCGCAGTTCTGTTATGTTACGTTCTGTATGACTAACGAACACTTAGCAGTTGATTTATTTTTATATGGATTTTTCTATTCTTGGTTTATTTTTAGTTTATTCTTTTCATCGCTAGTAGGTCCACACCTGACATGGACCATTTAGCGGGTTGGTAGGGTTACTCATGGAAAGAGAAGGTTAGTGTTGCTTTAAAACTTATTCAGTAAAAAGCCCGCGCTTTAATGTTTTTAAATTGTTATTATGTTGGTGTAAATCACTTGTACTGAGGAAGCTTGAGCTGCGTCTCGGGCGAAAACGCTGCAACTTTTTTAACAATTAAACTTGCGTTAAAGGGATTTTTTACGTGGTTTCTGGCTTTGTTTACACACTCGACTTATGGACTGGCTGCAATAGGAAAGTTTTGCTGCTTTAATTCGCATTTTTAGCCTTTTATTTGCTGGCGTTTGGACTTGCTACTTTTGTGCTTCAGCTTTTTGTGTTGATTTACTGGTTTGTTTTGTGGTCTCCTTTAAATGCCATATAAATAGATAAAGGCTCAGCAGTTGAACTGTCTCCTGCTACCACTGGGCAACAAAGGGGATCATCCACATATTTGTGTGGTTTTGGGATGGTGAAAATTGCAATATCCTAGGGTGGGAGACTGGCAGAAAGTTGCATAAATTGTCATCTAGAAGTCCCTCTAATTTAAGCTTAGCCAGTTTGATGCTAATGACCTTGTAAGATTTGATAATTTGTTCAGTATATCCACTCATACACCTCAGTGTCTGTAATGAAGATGACACCCCCCCTTGTCTGCTTTCATAATCCTTCTTGTCTCATATTCACCAAGTTGTTTTAGAGCTAACAGTTCTTCTTGTGTGAGGTTATAAATTTTTCTCTTGCAAGGTTTAGCTACAATGCTACATACATCGTCCACACATTTCTCTTCATATGACTAGATAGTAGAATGAAGTGGGGGCAAAACATGCTGGGTTTCCTCAGTTTGTTCTTGTTGTTCATTGTCTGCTGTTCAGTTACAAGATCATTGCCTTCTCCAAGATTTCTGTTTCTTTTTTCTCTCCCATTAAAAAAGTATTTTAAGATTCAGTTTTCTGAAAAACAGCTTAAGGTCAATGACTGTACTGACAAGGTGGTGTGGAATAAAGGTAAGCCCTTTTTCCAATACTTTGGCTTTTGTATCCATTAGTGGTGTCCTGGAATGCTTCCAGATTTTGTTATTGTGCGTGTTTGTGAAGGGCTGGTCCAATTTCCTCTCATCCTGTTTTGGTGGGTGAGTGCTGTCCTTTTCTGTTTGCATCTTGGAAATAACTTAATAAAATAATAAAACAAAAAAGAGGGAAAAAAAAACAGAAACAAGCTGTTTTTTTTTTTTTTTTTTTATGTTAGCGCTGGCAGATTAGAACACATGCCTCTAATCAACCAGGATTAAATGATCTGTGTTCTATAGTTTGTACGCTAGAAATTGAAGAGTTTGACTCGAATAGTTTATAAATTTATAATTTTATATTTTTTGTGTATTTTGGTTGTGTATGTTTTAATAAATGAGGATGCTGAACGTTTTTCAGAGGGCGGTTGGTATTTTAAATGTTTTTTATATTTTTTTAAATGACTTTATATGCATTCAAACATTTTTTCTCATCAAAGTAATGTGGTCATTTTAAAAGTTTAACATTGCTTAGTCATGCGACTTTTACCCTTGATCATGTGATTTTGTATTTAGTATTTAAGTGTATCCGATGTGGTTGTTCTAGTTGTCTGAAGAAGTTGAGTTATTAAACTTGACAAAAGCACTAACATACAAAAAACAGTTTATTTCCATTTTTTGCCTCTTTTTTGGTTTTATTAAATGGTTTGTCAGTTCTCTTTGGAGTTTGCTTCTTGGAAATCCCTTGTTTGCCCTGTATGGTTGACACTTTTTTCATTGGTGCAGTTGTACTTCTGTAAGTCTTTATCTTGCTGTTCTGCTGACTGTTTATGCTGAAGGCATACTTGTGATACTTTCCTTGTTTATTAATTCTGTGGGGTTTTGCCTGTTGAGGATGTTCTGCTGACCACTGGAAAATCCTGATGTGTTGTAAAGCTCTTCTGTTAAGTTTACTTGTGTGTCTGAGGAAGAGTATCTCAGATAAGGCTGGTAGCTTGTGTCAGTGTGGCTCCTACTAGCACTATTTTGAGTCTCCAAAGTTTGCATCATGTTGGGTACTAGGATTGCTGGGAGGGCAGAAGTGATTGCTTGCTGATTTTCTCTCTGTTGCTGTTTTTTTTTTTGGGTGTAGTCATTTTTTTCTCTCTTGCCAGCTTACTAAGTTTCCTTGTTTTGATGCTCTGCTGAAATGTGACCATCCTTACTTTCATGAGTTTCAGTGTTTCTATTATGAAAACATTTTGAAATGAATGTCTAATTCTCATTTCTCGTTCCATAATGGATGATTCAAGTATGTCTTACTGCCTTTTGTCCTTCTCCAGTATGGTTTCATTTAGTTCATTCCTGTTTCTTCCAGTATATTATACCATTCATTGTTGAGATCAGGGTCTACATTATTTCATGTGGGTCTTTTGTTAATTCTAAGCCCTCTGGAAACCAGTTTATTTTCAAGATTTGTGTTGAGGTCTATTTCCTCCTACTGGAGGTTCTTTATTTTTTCTGCTGTCTCCTCAGTGATTGTAGTGCTTTCCTTATTTCGAGCTGTCCATTTTTTGAGGGGGGATTCTAGGGGTATTGTGCTACCATTATATAAATTCTCTTTGAAACTTGGAGCTTGTAATAGGTCAAAGGTTGTGATGGACTGTCTTCCTTCCTCTCTAACTCCTATTACTGTATTACTGCACGTGCCCCTCTTGTACTGATGCTTTTATATGCAGACCCATCTGTTAGGGGGTTTATCCCAAACACCCTTCACTTTACTTCTCCAAACAGTGCAAACCGTTCATGTTTCATCAGAAGTCTAAATCCAGATGTATTGTATTTATATGTAATCTTATTACCTCATACTGCATCTATCCCTGTTGTACATTAATTCACTACACCTATGTTTCATCATCTCAGCAATCTTTTAATTTTCTGCCTTAAATGCACCTATTTCTTCTCTCCTACAAATACTCTAACCAGCCAAAACCTTCCTCAGTGTCTGGCTACCTCAGTTGGATCTGCTCTTCTTATTATGATATTGTGTACATAGATGGGCAAATATTTGCATGCTGACTGATCAATCTACATTTAATTATATCATATTCTATTCCAGCTACTATTTATTAAGTGTAACTGTTGTGTAGCATTACTGAAGTATTTGAATATCTTGGTGAAACAATATCTACCTCTTTTAATTAATCAATGTTTGCCTTTCTAAATACGTTTGATTATCACATATTCCTTTTTTATTTCTTTATTTTACATTGTATCTAGCTCTTGACTAAAAATTGATCACAGTTGTCCTGTTCACTTATTTAATAAATGAAAAATATATAAAAAATGAATAAAGGGATCTGACTACTACTGTTTGGATGCAGACTTCAAAGTTTGTTTAGCTATCTTACAAAAGATGATGTTACTGTATAAAATATATTCCCAGAATGAGTTTATGTTCTGAGTTAACATAACTTTTACTTTTTACAATTTCTCTATTAATATATGTGAGGATTCTGGCATATTTCTGAGTTTACTATTCATTAAAATAAACCTGAATTTTTAGTCCATGATAAATCTTTTTTTGAATGTTGCCTAGCACTAAGGAGATGAGAGATGAATTAAACATTAACTAGGAGTGAGAAATGTGCTTAAATGGACAATAGATGATTAGGTGTTTTATATACTCATTGTGGCCAAAGCATTTTAGCATATATTGTTTGACAATTTTCCTTTGTATACTTTTGTTTTTAGTAGCAAAGTAAATAAAAAGATTAACACACTAAGCCAGCTACTATTATATTAAAAGATTAGTGACGTCTTAACTAATATCTTTGGAGATTTTGAAAAGATTGACTTACTTTCAGTTGTTTTTCATACCACTCAGGCTGACCTTTAGACATGTTTGTGTTTTTCATCTTCAAAAAAACAAGTAATCTCCGTGGTATCCCCAAATTCTCAAAACAACCCACTAAAGTGTAGTGGGTCTAAAAACAAAACAGTGTAAGAAACTTCTCTGTGTGGAAGATTTTCAGTCCATATATTTCTAGTTAATCACTGTATATTAATCAGATCAGACAATAGTAGTAGAAGTAGCGAACGTAAACTCGTCAAGTCAAAAAGTAATAATAGAGTAATAATAATAATAATAATAATAATAATAGTAATAATAGAAAATATATATAATTCTACAGCATTACTAAGTATTTGAAAGTAATCCAAGGAAGGCAGGCAGTCTGTTTCCAGTCAAAAATCCTTTATTAAGTACACAGACAATGCTGTAGAATTATATATATATTTTCTATTATTACTTTTTGACTTGACGAGTTTACGTTCGCTACTTCTACTACTATTGTCTGATCTGATTAATATACAGTGATTAACTAGAAATATATGGACTGAAACTCTTCCACACAGAGAAGTTTTTTACACTGTTTTGTTTTTCATCTTCACTGACACTTTCATTTCATACTGACTGAAATGCTGTCATTCCCTCACAATCACTCAGCAGTATGTGAATACCAACCCTATCCAGGTGAGGTCATTTAGCAGTATGTGAATACCAACCCTGTCTACGTGAGGTCACTCAGCAGTATGTGAATATCCACCCTGACTAAGTGATGTCACTCAGCAGTATGTGAATACCAACACTGTCCATGTGAGGTCAATCAGCAGTATGTGAATATCAACCTTGCGCAGGTGAGGTCACTCAGCAGTATGTGAATACCAACCCTGCCCAGGTGAGGTCACTCAGCAATATGCGAATACCAACTCTATCCAGGTGAGGTCACTCAGCAGTATGTGAATACCAACCCTGTCCAGGTGAGGTCACTCAGCAGTATGTGAATACCAATCCTGTCCAGGTGAGGTCACTCAGCAGTACATGAATACCAACCCTGTCCAGGTGAGGTTAATCTTATAGACAATCCACAATGAGATTCCAAGTTGTCATCTGGAGCGTGCCTTGAATTGAAATGGCTTGCATCCCACCATGTTGTGGATGTTCCTCCTCTCCCCACTGCCTCTTCTCCCCAGGTCAATGTAATCATAATAACATTAGTATCACACACTTATTTTTGTGAATGGTCTGCCTTTTTATCAATGTTTATCTTCCAAACTAGTAGGAAGTGTAATAATTCTTTGTTTTTTTTTTAATTTAAAGCTATATGCTTCAGTGTCTGGCAATACGTTTCCCGTGCCTTCCCATTGACCTCTGTTGCCTATGTCACTTGATGACTCAAAGATGCTGGTGGTAAAGTGACAGATTCCCATCCTATGTGAGCATCATGATAGTTTTAAGGACTATTTTTAAATAGACAGTGGATTATCCATTTACTTTTTTAGTCAAAAAGCATCAGTATGTAAATAAGAGACATGCAGACAAAGTCTGTCAGTGACGCTATGTTATAAATTGTTAGACATTTTCAATTGGTAAATTGAAGCATTTTAGGTCATTTCATATTTAGGCATGATGTGCTTTGAAGCTCCCAATTGTACTTTTATGGTAGTTTGAAATGAAACATGCAATGTCAAACAAAGCCCATTAAAATACCAATCTACTTTTTAAGCTATAAATACTGTTTAAATGTAGGAGGCCTTCATCATAAATTTTGTTAATAAATACTAAGTCTGGTATGTATGTAGAAAGTTGAGCTAAAAATATTACAGGGATATAAAAGCATTGGCTATTTCAACATTAGGGACACAGGATTTCACTTAAAAGGCATATTTATGATGATACTTTTCAGATTTGAGAATAAAGCACACATTTACAGGCTTATACATAAATTATATGTTTCTGAATATTCCCGTGGGAAAGACAGACTACAGTGTCACTGTGCCTATATCTTCAGAAAATGCTCTTTACAAATGGACTTCATTTTATACCTTATATGAAACTGCCAAATTTATGTACAGTTATTGTACCGTGTTTGAGAGCATCATTAATAAATGGTATACATTGAAGCAAAGGTACATAGTACTCTGAAAAATAATATAGTCAATTTTAAGCAGTGCAAATACGAACAAACTCAACAGAAACACTGCACATTTTATTACCTGGAGGGTGTACTTTTGTGGACACTTTTAAACAGAAATAAATACAAAATAATATATTGTTAGTTCTGCATTTGTGGTCATATTTGTTAGATATGAAGGCTTTCTTTGATAAGACATGCATTATAGCAAGTACTGACTTTATACATTATCATGTTGGTACTGCACAGTTTAAGAAACAAAAGATCACCTGAACTGTACAACTTATATACTGCTGATATATATATATATATATATATATATATATATATATATATATATATATATATATATATATATATATATATATATATATATATATATATACATATATACAGATTCATTATCATTAACAGTATGGAAAATAAGAAAATATTCTTATTTTGAGCACTATTCTTTGATTTTTCAAAGTTCAGTGCTACAATTTTTAATATTCAGAGACTGAGAGGTACATAATCAAATTCTAGAAAATTAAAACATTTTAGGTTACTTCATATTAAAGTGTGATGTGTTTCTAAGCACTCCACTGTATTTTGATGCTATTTCTGAAATTAAACATACAGCTTCAGACAAAGAGCATTACAATACAAATGAGTCAGAAGTCTAAATAAAAATATTACAAGGCATGAAAGCATTCACCATTTTAATATCAAGTGCAGAGTATTTCACTTAAAAGGCATGTTTATAGTGACATATACATTTACAGAATGAAAACATAAAGTGTATATTTCTGAATGTTCCCATGAGAAAGTTTGGATATAATGGTCATTTTGCTTTATATTCCAAAAATGCCTATCACAGATACACTTGCTGCAATTTTTAATATAAGTTGTAATATTACCAAAAATATATCAGAAATTGAATTTATCTTCCCAGCATCTAAAGACAAGAGGTAGACAGCAAACTCCTCTTAAAATTCATAGTTTTAAAAGTAAGATAAATAAAAATTTTACTCATCCATGAATATAAAGAATAACAAACGCATTATAGTTTTCTAAGTTTCAATTTAAAATTGTCTTTCATTTCCCTTACTGAAGATGAAAATATCAAACATTGTGCAATTTCTCTTATAAATAAACTCCAACTGAAAAAGAAAATCTTGACAGAGTTGTATATCCAGAAATTTTAGGAGCAAAGGAGAAAGGACTGCACAGGACAGCAGTCAATTAATGAGTATGATACAACCCCCCCCCCCAATTGAATATTTCCTACCTCAGGGAAATCCTGGATGGACCGCAGGTGTTTCCAATGATAACCTAATGAAATGTCAAAACCCACTAGAACGAGTCTTGAAACATGGAGACTGAATGGCTGAAGTCCAACATGGGCATTTTCAAGTAATGTTCTTCATGGCATGCAGGTATGAAGCAGTGGTTACAACTCAGATGACCGTTGAAGAAGCAGCCTGAACAATGTAAGAACCAGTAAGGGATAGACAGGAATTAATGCCTGCTCTGCCCTCCTGAGTGTGGCTGAGAGGATTGTAGTGTTGGTCTACTAGAATTAGAAAGGATGTTTGACATAATGGGCATCAGGTTATGAAAATAAAGGTGCCAGGACCATGTGTGCTTAATCCTGCCAGGTGATGTGACAGTATTGTGACCAGAAATGATGCATCCATGAAACTATGCATGTGCTTCTCAGCTGGCCATGCAAGGTTCTGCTTTTATAGTGCACATAGAAGCCAGCAGGGTAACAGAGTTAGGGTTAAGCAAGAAAAAAAAGCAGCTGGTGTTTTTCTCCAAAATGATCCCCAGTGAAGGGGGGAAGCTGATGGACAGCAGGCAAAAGAAACAAAAAATAATAAATATGGAATCACATAAACCATAAACAATTATTTAAAATGAATAACCAAAAACCAGTAAAACTATGCTGACAAGCAGCATGCTACATAATATACAGATGCAGGAAAGCCAAATTGCCAAAACATGCCAACAAGAGAAAATATATAATTAAGCATGAAGCTATAGAATGAAAGGAGACAGCATAAAAGAAAAACACATAAAATAATACGCTCACTGTCAGGGAGGGATGAAGCAGTGACTAGAACTCAGATGACTCAAGTTCAAGGAACAGCCAGGACAATGTAAGAACCAGTAGGGGGATAGAAAGGAGTAAATGCCTGTTCTACTCTCCAGAATGAGGCTGAGAGGATTATGGTATTCATTCACTACAATCCCCAAATCAAATGACAGTCTAACAACTATTTAAGGTACCATGATCCCAGTCCCATCCTGGCAGTCTATTTTACCTTCCAGAAAGTCTGAATTTCCATTTCTCTTTGTCAACAGAGAGTTTCAGTCAAATGGGTTCTGAAGATCATCTATCAAGGTTACAGATGGCAGAGGAAAGAAATTCCTTCCTTTCAGGGAATAATCTCTCATCCACCAAACCAGAACTCTCTTTTTATCCCTGTCATTCAACATATGCTGTCTCAGGTTGTTATAGAGCAAGTTCCTCCTTCCCAATTTGAGAAAGATTTTTATTTAAGGATGTTTTTGTGACAAGGAAAGAAAATGCCTGAAGAACAATTTTGGATCTTTCTTTCTTAAACCAATTTGTGATAGTGCCCAAGTGCAAAATGATGTTACTTCACAGCTTGTTACCTGTAATCCCCATTTAATTTTTCTTGTAATACTAAATTTAAAGGATGCCTATCATCACATCAATATTCATTTAGATTTCAAATGTTTCATAAGGCTTTGTGTATCTGGGTCACATTATCAGTTTTCTACCTTATATTTGGACTATGCACTGCACAAAGAGTGTTCAGGAAGTGCCTAGCTCTAGCTATAGCTCACTGTAGGCAACAGGGTATCCATATTTTTCCATATTTAGACAACTTGGTCATCTTTGCAGAGTCTTTTTCAAAGTGTCATGAGTATCTCTTAGGTGAGAGATCTCTTAAACAAGCTGGGATTCTAGGAAAACATTCAAAAGTATTTTTTTATTCCATCACACAGGATTGTTTTGCTGTGGTGTTTGCTAGACACCTCAGTTTACATTGATTTTTTTCCACAGGAAAATTAGATCTATATCTAGATCTTTATCTATTGTTTTAAACTCAGACTTCAGACTTTGCAATGGGATGCCTCAGGATGTTGCATCTCATGGCATATATGGTTCTCATGATACCCCGACAAGACTTCACATGAGAAAGATACAATGGTATCTAAAGTCTCTGACCCCAGCACAAACACCCATTATCTTTTCAAATCCCAGTTCTAGGATTTGTCAGAAGAAAAATTATTTGGTGGAGACAGTAAATATCTCTAAATGTAGATTTCAGCTATGCACCCCTCCAAAGTAGTCACTCACCACAGTTGTTTTGGACTTTGCTTGTGGAAACGTACCAGAAGGAATACAAGTGCAATGTGTTTGAGACCCCAAGCACATATTCAAGTACATAAATATAAAATCTTTGCTTGCTATAATGAAGGCACTCAACTCCCTGAATATTCATTGGTCCCCTGCATTTCTTCAGGTTGTTACAGACAACACCACAGTGATGTGGTACATCGACAAGCAAGGGAGAACTGCATCTTATCCCTTTGCAGACTAGCCATGTCAGAATGGGATATAGGTTTACAGAATAATCTCACTCTACATGCATCTTACATCCTGTCAGAGCAAAACTGTGATGCAGAAAGGCTGAGCATGACAAAGGCAGACCCTTACACATGGAAATTAGATTGGGGGGTCTTCCAAGATTTGATCCATCTGTGTGGAGTTCCTCAAGACTTTTTTGCCTCATCTCTGAACAATCAGCTGGCAAAATTCTGCTCCTGGACACTATGCAAAAGGACCTGGAAAACAGATGCCTTTTCCTTTTCTTACACAGGGATGCTCCCATATGCTTTCCCACCCTTTCTACTGATGAACATGGTCCTTCTGAAAATTCAGAAGGAATATTCCAAGGTCATCGTGGTGTCTCCCTTCTGGCCAGGCATTAGTGGTTCTCTCTTCTTTTGGAAATGTCCAGGGGCAATTACCACAATTTTTTTTCACAAAATTGATATACTGACATAAGAACAAGGATGTTTAATACACCCTAACCCCAACCAACTTCACCTGGCTGCCTGTATCATAGGGTTTTAATTCCCTGTAGGCATCTGTTAACTGTGAATGTGCAGCAGATACTAATGGAGGTAAGAAAACCTGCTACTAGAAAATCATTTATATTAGCAAATAGAAATTGTTTTCTAGTTGGTGCCAACAACATAACCAGCACCCATTCACGGGTAGTGTTTCTCTGGTTTTACAATATTTATGCGAGTTACTATCCTCTGATCTTTTTTACTTCTCCATCA
The DNA here is from genome assembly GCF_019279795.1 of Protopterus annectens. Taxonomy (NCBI): domain Eukaryota; kingdom Metazoa; phylum Chordata; order Ceratodontiformes; family Protopteridae; genus Protopterus; species Protopterus annectens. The sequence goes on along the minus strand of NC_056743.1, from coordinate 1,644,095,938 downwards.
CTGTTCAGTCGTTGGTCATTTCAGTAAGTCTGACCATGGATCCCCCTCTTTCAATACATTCTCGTGTGAAACTGTTTTTGAAAGGCGTTTTGCATAAGAGATCTCCAAGAATACCTGTGGCCCCTGCTTGGGACCCTAATTTTGTGCTAGATAAGCTAACACTTTCTCTATTTCAACCTGCTCATTAGGCTAACTTGAGGTTATTAACAAGGAAAACTCTTACTAATTGCTGTGACCTCTGCAAGAAGAGTATCTGAGTTGCAAGCTGTTATGGTGAGTCAGCTCTATCTCATTTTCCACAAAGAACTAATCTTTTTTGCCAAAAGTGGTATCCAAGTTTACTTTAAGCTAAACTATCCATCACCCTGTTTTGTTTCCTCTGTCCAAAAATTAGAGAGAAAGAATAATCCATATCTTGGATGTCTGAGGTTAATTTAGGTACTATCTTAAAACATCAAACTCTCTCAGATCTTCTCATCAGTTGTTTTTCTATTGTTTTGTTGTGAAAGTAAGAAGAAGGGACACTCTGGGTCTAAACAGACTATCTCCAAATGGTTGTCTCGGCATATTATGATTTGTTATTCTCACCACAACAAAACTACTCCATCCGGGATCAAGGCTTACTTTATTAGAGCCTTAGCTTCATCTATGGCTTTTTGGAATGAGTCAGAATCCAGAAGTGTTCTAGAAACATCAACGTGGTCCTCTATCTACTTTTAAAAAGCAATTCAGGCTAATTCCTTTTCTTGGTCTAGACTAGGCTTTGCTAAGACCATTCTCCAGGGGTTTCTAGACTCTTTCCCTTCCACCTTTCAAATGGTATATGCTAAGGTAATCTACCTATATAGCTAAGGCTACTGTGACAGTGATCAACATGATGAACATAGTATAGCTGTGTAAGTAAATTTACAATAACAGTAGATGCTGAAATAATCAGTATTGGAGTAGTTTCTCCCTCCCTCCACCCCTTAGTCTTTTGAGTATGTACTTTTGCCTGGTTGTATGTGTGTGCCTGTCTGTCTGTGTGTATATATATATATATATATATATATATATATATATATATATATATATGTGTGTGTGTGTGTATGTAGATATATATATATATATATATATATATATATATGCAGAGAGAGAGCGAGATCTAAATAGGTTTATAGGTTCATATGTATGTACTAGGCTAATGGCCCTGGAGCCTTTAAAAGCCTAGCCCATAGGATTACCCTGGTGTTGTGCCACCCAACCTTAGTTCCCAGTGCCTCTGTCGAGTAAAGCCACTGGGGTGAATTTTCTATTTCCCATCCACTCATCGAGATTTCTCTTGAAGAGGGCCAGTAAGGTGCTCTGCTTGACATGTATGGAAAGTCTATTCCATAGCATGGGCAGTCTCTGGGTTATGAACCTGTCCCTCCAGCATGTTCTGTTGATTGTGATAATGGGGTTGAGGTCTCTGGAGTGTGTGGTGTGGAGGGATTGGGATTCCTTAGATGTAGCATTTCTAAAAGAGCTGGGTCAGACATGGCTTTGTAAGTCAGGCAGAGATCACCTCTAAGTAGGCGATATGAGACAGAGAATAGTTGGAGTTTTGAGTCTGTCCATGTAGGACAAATGTTTAAGGCTTAGGATTATCTTTCTGAGGTACTTTTGCACCCTCTTCAGTTGTTGCAGGTGTTTAGTGAGGTACATGCCAAATGGAGCATAGTACTCAATGACTGGCCTAATGAGGGAAGAGTAGAAGGAGACAATGACCTCTTTCTTCCTGGATGCAAAACCCGTAGTAATGAGATGTGCCAGATAGAAGGGCTTTCTGACCACAGTGGCAATGTGGTGGGCAAATGAGAGGTTGCTGTCAACCTATGTTCCCAGATCTCTTATAAAACACCTGCTGTGTTCAGTGTATTACCATTGAAATGGTAATTCATGGGAACCAGGTTTTTCCCAAAGAGGATGATGACACATTTTTTGGCTTAAGGCCATGATTTTGACACTAGTCGTTGGTCTCAGTGAGGCCTTTCTGTAGGATGTCAACATCACTTGGGGAGTTAAAAATAGCTCCCAACTTACAATCAACTGCAAACTTTGTCAGCATGAGCCCCTTTGTGTTGGCCTGAATTTCAGAGAAGTAGATACCAAACAGGAGAGGACCTAGGATCGAAACCTGTGGGACTCTCCTCATGACTGGTCAGCAGTCTGACTTGGAGTCAGCTACTTTCACACTGTGGGTTCTACCTGTGAGCCACTTTGCAACTCACTTAGTGATATAGTGGTTGATGCCTACCTTAGTGAGTTTTTCTATCTATCTGTATAGACAGCTGGATACAGATCTAGATGTGTATTTATATTTACCTATCATATATATATATATATATATATATATATATATATACATATATATATATATATATATATATATATATATATATATATATATCTATATACATATATATATATATATATATATATATATATATATATATATATATATATATACATATATATATATATATATATATATATATATATATATATATATATATATATATATATATATATATATATATATATATATATATATATATATATATATATGGTACCTACATATTATTGCAAACAGATTCCAGACCTGTAAGTATTCATCATGTCACGTGCATTTGGTTCATTTTTTTATAAAGTCATCTGCTCTTGTTTTGAAAGATTATGCGGTAATACGTAACTGCAGAGATTTTTATTTATTTATTTATTTTTTCATATGGATGGTCCCTTGTAGCATATGTATAATGCTTCAGTTGGCCCACTGCTGGGGATTGCACTAGTACACATTATTCAGAACTGTGCTGCTCAGCTGCTGAAGTCAGCTTAAGCTGCACAAGTAAGAAATATAATCTGTTAACTGTGATGGGGAAAGTGGGTGTGTGCTGTTGTCTCCTTGGTCAGTCAGATCGCATAAGCTTACAATTATGAAAAATTACAGTTGTCAACCTTTATTGGTTCCAACAATTTGACGATAATACGCAAGTCCCGTTTTTATTTCTTATGGATGGATGTTGTCTGGCAGGCTATGATTTTGGAGGTGGTTGTTTCACCCGTGTGATTTCCACTACTACACATTTTTCAGATCTGTGATGTTAAGGTCTGTCAGCCAACTTTGCCTGCACATTTAACATACTGCAGATCTTAACTTCTTTTCGGAAAAATGATTCTGTGCTGGCATCTCATTTGCCAGTCACACTACATAAAGCTAACTGTAGTGTGTAAAGTGCTTCTCTGCCACTGTGTTGCTTGTCATTTGGACAGCATTATGTTATATCTATGTAAATATTTCCCAGGAAAAATCACAGTGCTGAAAGACAGTTCAGTGACAAACACTTCCCAAGTAATTTGCACTACATATTTCGGCAGGAGAAGGACTTGGAAATGAGGAGCTTCTCCTGCTCTGAATCTGGTTGTGATAATATGCAAGTACCATATATATATATATATATATATATATATATATATATATATATATATATATATATATATATATATATATATATATATATTGGTTGACCTGATAACACCGACATGCTAAAAGACCAACAACGAAATCACCGACACCACAGAACCAAAAGTTCAAAAACACGAAACTTCACATGCCCGACAAACCACAATCCCAATCAACAAACAAAACAAATCCCCTGTCCAAAAAGCACACATACAACACAAGCACACCAAAAACCTTACAAACCTACACTAAACCTTAAATATACAACTATCTATGCACTAACCTTAACCCATACCCTAACCCTAAGGTCCACCACTATTGCACACTCACCTAACCCGCAGCCTAACCCTAACTCACTTAACCTGCCCCTAACCCTATATTCTATCACTATCGCTCACTCACCTGACCCGCACCCATAACCCTAACTCAGTTAATCTGCCCCTAACCCGACAGCCCATCACAATCGTGCACTTACCTTAACATGACGGTGTTCTCAGGGTCGGGATTATCAACTGTCGATTATCTCCATTGTTGATCTTCTGGTGTCAGTGTTCTCGTCTTCGGCGTTGTGGACTTTCAGTGTTATCAGGTAGACTGATATATCTATATATATATATATATATATATATATATATATATATATATATATATATATATATATATATATTTATAAATAGATGGATACACTAGGCAATCTCGAAGACATGAAATGTCGAATTTCAGTACTTCAAGACTGAATAGTTGAAAGTGCAGTTACGCGAAACTGCACTATGTCGAATGCAGAAATGTCGAATCCACTATCGTGGTGTCACGTTCGTGATGTGTGATACAGTTTGTGGATTCATCTGGGGTTTCAGGTAAGTGATGTTTGTGTAAGGGTATTGGGTAGGGATTTTAGTGTGTGTGAGTGTGTGTAGTAGTGTTTTTTGTGTGTTTGTGTGCTTAGTGTGATCTTGGAGTTAGTATATAGTATGGGGGTGTTGTGGGCTTGGCCACCTGCTTATAGGTAAGGTAGGTGTGTGTGTGTTTTGTTGTGTTTGTGTGTGTTGTTTTGTTTGTTTTAGTGTAGTTAGGTAGGTGTGTGTGTGTGTGTGTGTGTGTGTGTGTGTGTGTGTGTGTGTGTGTGTGTGTGTGTGTGTGTGTGTGTGTGTGTGTGTTTATGTGCTGGTTTGTGTGTATGGTCGCGATTGTGCTATTCCCGGTTTTGCGTATTCGGGTGTGTGGGTTTTCGACTATTCAGTCTCGAAATACTGAAATTCAACAATTCGACATTTCAGTATTTCAAGATTGTCTAGTGAAGCCTTACATATATATATATATATTTATATATATAATATATTTATATATATATATATATATATATATATATATATATATATATATATATATATAGATATATATATTTATATATATATATTTATATATATAATATATTTATATATATATATATATATATATATATATATATATATATATATATATATACCAGTTCCTGGTGTTCCTAATTGTAAATCACACTCACATCCTAAATGGTGTAGTTTAAAAATTAACTATGAAAATCTCTGACCCTTTTGGGACTAGGGATAGTGTCTAGTCACTGTAGGAGTATTCCAATTTCTAGGCATGGTGGTAGTTTAGAGATCCAAATATATCTACTGCCAAGCATTTTACATTAGCAAAATGATAAACAAACTCATGACCAGTATTGCCCACCAGTGTACCAGCATTTGACAGGGATCTTAAATGAATCCGCTGGCCTAACACCGTAAGGCTAACCCAAGACATCATATCTTCAAATTTCACATCACTGACTGGGTGGAATATCGGCAGCAAGATGGCAACAAGAATGACAAATTGGAAAAGAAAGAACTACAGTGGTATATCCAGCTACAAGCAGGAAAGGCACCGGGTTGCAACACAACTTTCTCCATCAAATGTATCCTCAGTCTTAGAAAACTGGACCACTATAATTTTTACTGATCTTTAAAAACTGACCAATTAATTCATCAAACCTTTTTACATGGCAAGGTGACAGCGTTTTCCAGTCTGGTTTTATGTGTCTATATGTTGTTTTATAATTGTTGGTTTATAGAGTGATCCCTATCTTGGATTTTTACCATCTTTAGTTGGGTTAAGGATTATCACTAGCTTTAGTTGGGTTAAGGATTATCACTAGCTTTAGTTGGGTTAAGGATTATCACTATCCACTCATACAGCATCTATTAACAGAGTCCCTTTTATAATATGTAACATATTCATTTATGATATTCCTAGGTTAAACTTGGCATGCATCAAACTCTAGATCCCTTATATCACACAATGTCATGCTTTTTTATAAAATTATCTCTAGCTTTAACCACAGAATTTAAGCAAGACCCACAGTCCCCCTATGAGTTCCCTTCACAAGGGAACTTTAATTAATAGTATTCCACCAGCTTCACCTAGCCACAGTGACCGCTGAGATCCACAGCTTAATATGGTATGGTATAATCCCCCAAGGGGTAAGGTTTAATGTTTGAAAAGGAATGGTATATTTTTAGCCAGAAGTACAGCCTATCCCTGAATATTTATTTTTAATCAGTAATCCCTGCTGATCCTTAATAATACATATCTCCACCAACCCATATAATTCCCCAAAGTATTAGACAGTAAATTAGTGACTGCTCAACATACTGCTAAGAATAGGAAAGAGATAATAATGCAATCAATTGCAATGCAGGTAAGAGCACAACAAGGTATCACAGCACTGTTACCTCTGGAACAGATGTCCCTAAGTATCAAGTCCAGGCCAACTAGGTCCCTATGAATAACAGCAGCTGCTATCACCCTAAGTATCAAGCCCAGGCCAACCAACTTTCTTTGTTACTACATGACCGGTTCTTTACCTTCATCCAAATTTAATTACCCCTATATCTTATACCCAATCAGCATGTACTACTTTTGGCCCTGCTGGTGTTTAAAGTTAGACACCTGAGCCATGTGGGCAATAGCACACCTTGCAAGAAACGCCACAGCATTATTTAGTAGACCCATAAAAAGTCCACTTAAATAACTAATGCAGTTTTAAAAAGGTTAAATCTATATATATATATATATATATATATATATATATATATATATATATATATATATATATATATATATATACCTCTCCTTAGGTCCCGTAAAGCATGCCATGAATAAGAATAGCTCCAGGAGTAGCTACAGAATATAAGCTAAACCCTTGGTCTCCCCATCTGATCCTTGCATATAGGAACTTTAATATTTTTTATTTAAAGAAACACGTGTTTCAGCTAACCAAAATAACCAACAGGTTGTAAGCATTTTAATTTTCTTTTTAATATTTAATATTCTTATTAATAATCCTTGACATAGAACCTGCAGATCTGTTACCATGCTGAAATTCCTTGAGTCAAGACACTAACCACATGGTCTAAGGTGTACGTTATGGTTGCCACCTTTTCAGTGGGCCAAAGTGGGACATGGGTTATGGCCAATATGACACTGGCCACACCCTCTACCATGACATCACCACAGGAGCAGTGAAGGAGATGCTGTTATGGGTATGACGGATGGCTGCTGGAGTGGCTAGCTAGCTGGCTGCTGGAGTGGCTAGCTGGCCGGCTGCTGGACTGGCTAGCTAACTGGCTGGTCAGCTGCTAGAGTGGCTAGCTGGTTGGTGGGAGTAGCAGCTGGATGGATGGATGGATGGATGGATGGATGGATGGATGGATGGATGGATGGATGGATGGATGAATGGATGGATGGATGGATGGATGGATGGATGGATGGATGGATGGATGGATGGATGGATGGATGGATGGATGGATGGATGGGTGGGCGGCTGGCTGAATGGATGGATGGCTGGCTGGCTGCATGAATGGATGGCTAGCTTCATGAATGGTTGGCTGGTTGAATGAATGGCTGGCTGGCTGGAAGAATGGCTGGCTGGCTGCATGAAGGTTTGCATGGCTGACTGGCTGGCTGTATGAATGGATCACTGGCTGGCTGGTTGGAAGAATGGCTGGTTGGCTGGATGAATGGATGGATGGCTGACTGGCTGGCTCGTTAGAAAAAAAAATCTTGGTTTTTTTTTTTTTTTAGCGGCTCTAGAAGTGCTTAAAACAAAGCACTCCTACAGCCATGATCTTTGCAAGGCTCTTTCTGCCCCAATCCCCACCCCTTTCATGAATTGCAGCCAATTGCTGCACGAATTACAGCACCCGGACCTAACAGGCAGCAGCTTTGCCTGCAGATCTGGGTTGGTGATGTAACTGAATTGCCGTGGAAAAGCCGGAATTAATTGCAGCTTTTCCACGGCAATTCTGTGCAATTGAAAAGCTGGACTTTTCAAGTCCCACTACTTTCCACAGTGGGAAACGGGATGAGGCAGCTCAACCCGTGAGTGTCCCGCTGACAACGGGATGGGTGGCAACCTTAGTGTACGTGGACAAACACACAACAGTATATAGCAAATGTCCTATATGTTCCTTCTGAAGTTCACTCATTAAAAACTGAATAAAAACCCTAAACCTTAACATTTTTACTAACAAGGCTTTCAAAAGTTTTTAGCTGGTTACTCCTCATTTCCCCAACTAGCATTTATCAGTTTACTTTGAATCGGCTGACCAATTTGTCTTCTGGAACTAACTAAAAGTTAGATACATGATCCACATGGTCCAAAGCATGCCTGGCAACAAAACACTGTGGCAACACGTGATGTATTCACCTTTAAAAATCTGAAAAACACACCCATAATCCACTACTAGCCTTGAACTAAAAAACATCATACAGGTCTGAAGAAGCATAGGCAAATGCGCTGCAAAATATCCATCCTAAAATAATGTTTGTCCAAGATTAGAATATAAATCTGGACACTATTTAAAGTATTGGTCGTATCACTATTGGAGAAAGCAAAGAGGGTACACTAAGATTTATTTTTGCTAAATATATGGTTTTAAAATTGCTGGTAATTGACTGCTTTGCACAGTAATAGATTGCATGGGTAGGTAGTTGACAGCTTTGTACTATAATATATCAGATTTGTAAACTGAAGGACTCATAGTCACAAAAGGATTAAGCTTTGTAAGGTAAGCACCTCTGATGGCCAGCATCTCAACAGGGCCTCAACTCTACTCCATCCCAGGGGAGGCCACGCCCAGGAAGGGATGAGTCTAAGGAACAACTGCATTTCTATACCGTATAAACTCACAAAGGATCCTTAGTTAACCATGAGATTCAGAGCAGTGCTTATCTGTCTTGGTGATCAATAAAACATTTTTTTAAGACACAAATTGCTCTTGAAGTTTCTTCAGTTTCAATAGGTTACATTTAAAAACAACTGAGATTGAGGTTCCCCTCCAAATAAGAGCACCATCAGGAAAATCCAAAGAAGCTACCTTCAAAATCAGAACCACTCCTATGGTGACTAGACACCATCCCTGGTCCCAAAAAGGACAGAGATTTTCTTAGTTGACATCTATCCATCTATCTATCTATCTATCTATCTATCTATCTATCTATCTATCTATCTATCTATCTATCTATCAATCTATCCGTTTGTCTATTTATGGGAATACTTTGAAACATCAGTGTACATAAACATTGAATGGTTAATGATCAATCCCAAATGACAGAAAGCAAAAAAAAAAAAAAAAAAACAGATATGTCTTTTTGCAGGGGGATAAGGCCCCCTTCACCCCCACTAATTAAATATACTGATTCCATAATAGTTCTACATTGGAGAAAGTGTAAATTCTCCGATACCCAATGTGCACAACCTTGCACGGACTTAACACTGCCAGAAGCAATCAATTGACTTTAGATCACATCTGCTGGTGTTAAATACATTCAAAATTATGAATGTTCGATAATATGGACTAGTCTCATATAGATAGATAGAGAGATAGATAGACAGACAGATAGATTAGATAGATAGATAGATAGATAGATAGATAGATAGATAGATAGATAGATAGATAAAATGCTGCAGTTTATCTTATATCTAGCACATACAGAACCCTTTCTTGTGTCTCTGACCACACTTAAAACTGATATATCACTACACAGTTGAATTCATTGTGTCATGGAAAGGTTGGTATGCTACCTGACACAAAGGAGACATGGTAGGTGCTCCTATTCACAGGTTCAGACAGATTCTCCTGACTACCTGCAGTTTTTATTACAGCAGTGTAATACTTCAAGATTTTAATTTGGCTGGTTGTCACATACTTGTTAGCACTTGTTGCCCCATCTAACCATGGCAAATAACATCTAATTATTACATCACAGTTACACTGATATAATATTAGTAATACATAGCCAGGGACAAGATTTATATAAAGTGTTTGTATTAATTAGGCACTAGCCAGATAGGATAGGAATACAGTACATAAGCTTTACCTATTAGCTACCAATAGGAGTAGATATGCAGAACAGGTAAGAAAGGTAAGACTTATCCTATCGTAGACTTGGATGAACAGCCTATGACATCACATTCATGACCTCAGTTCGAGTGAATTGACAGTGATCTTTGTGTTAAAGCAAATAAATACTGCTTGTCATGTAAACTGAAGTTAGACCTGACAAAGCTCTTTCAAGGCTGAACGCACTTGAACGCATTTGTTTTTCAGTAAAGAAGGTTTGATTACTAAACCAGTTATAACTGCTAGATTACCTTGAAGTCTCAGCTGAGCATGTCTACAGTGCATGATTCTCTTTTCCTGATTTTTTACTATTCTTATCCAGTAGCTTTGTTGTTCACAAATACAAATTTCCCCTGTGGTATCTCTCTCTCTCTCTCTCTGTATATATATATCTCTCTATATATAGCTCTATATATATATATATATATATATATATAGATATATATATATATATATAATATATCTAATATATATATATATATATATATATATATATATAAACAGAAAGATAGATAGAGAGAAAGATCTACATATGTCCCTCTCTATCCATCTATCTATCTATCTATCCATCTATCTATCTATCTATCTATCTATCTATCTATCTATCTATCTATCTATCTATTATTACTCCTAGACATATCCACTAAGGGATCAGGGCATGAAAGCTATGAAGGGCTTGGCACCCAAACCTGTCTTTTTATGCTGTTCAGCTTTAGATAATTACTTGGAAGGTGCCTCAAAACCTTGGAATCTGTCCATCTGTTATATCCTTGGGAGGATATAACCCATATTGCTATGGCTACTGCAGCAGTAATCATTTGAACATCTACTGTTATGATAAGTTTACTTATGCAACTGTAGTTTACCAGGGATCAGTAGTTGTTTATCAAATCATAAGTGATAAATGTGCAAGAAAAGTATGGTATAAGTATGCTATGAGTTTTCAAATACAGAAGCACATATCATGTTGCACAGAGGGAGTTCAGAAGCAGAGCTAGGCACAGCATTGCAAGCAAATATGAGTGTGTACATTAATAGCATATTTATCTCATACAGCTCCATGCTGTTTTTACAGACAGGGCAGAGAATTTGACACAGAGGTTGTACAGACAGGCACTGCTGCAGCATGAACACCAGGAAAGTGTAGCATGAGTTATGGATCAAGCTGCACTCTGTGACTGCTATTTTGGATACTGGTGTCAGAAACTCTTTCAGTCCAATGTGAGACGGTATATTTAAGTTAATGGTGCACACATATGAGAAGGTGTTTACATGTTGCTAAGGCAGCTTTGCAGAGCAGAATCTATTAACACAATATATAACGCATCCCACAAACATGTCAGGGGTGACAATGCTGCTAGGAACAACTCTCTCCCCAATGTAAGGAGCATTGAGAAAATGGTCTGGTCCACACTTTGGCATGTTGCTCCTACAGTTATCACAGTACTCATCATCCCTTAGTCACAGAATGGCAGCATGCACATATCATGCCTTGATCTGCAAACTAAAAGTTTTGGAAACATGCAGTCTGAGAAAGAATAGGCATGCACCATGCAACATGTGGGAGACCAGCTCAGTGACAGATCTAGCACTGATCACCCACTACATAAACCAGAGACTATCAAAGTTCTCAAAGAAGCATAACATTGGGAAAGGAAACACAAGATCTGATATGATACAGAATTTTTTTTTTTAGAAAAGAAAGATGTATTAAACAACTTAACTGCTGCAGCTTCAGATATATTTCAAGGTATATACAGCCAATGATATCCAGGCAAGGTAAACTGTACAAAGAAGAAAATGACACCACAAGTAGAACATACTGAGCAGTAAATAGTTCAGTGAAGGAAAAGGGGAACAAATGGTAACTGAGATAGTAGCCTAACTGACAACTAAAGGGTTTCATTTGAATAACTCTAATATAGCCAATATATTAAAACTGTGATTCAATAAATCAACAAAGTAGACTGAGAAGATAATTTTTACTATAGATATCCCATAAAGTAAGAACTTAGAACCTTGTTCAGTAGAAGCTGTTGAAACTTCAGTTTGGGTTATATAGTATGGTAAGAGGAAACAGAAATGAAAGGGGACTCCCTCACTGAAGCACAGGCTAATTAACCAGAGGATCTGACTGATCTAATAGAAATTGTTAAGTATATTACAACAGATGAGAGAAAGAGACTACAGAACATAAATATGATTTAGAAAACTGATAAAACAGATCAAGACTGTAATCAGCACCACTATGACAGATCCATGTGAAGGAAAAGAATTAGAGTCCACTGATGTGCAAAAATGTGAATAACAATTAGTTCTACCACAAAAATGCAGACTAAGAAAAGAAAAGAATGGAACATGTCGAACAGTACCATGAAAACACGCAACAGCTATGCAAAATCGAAGGTAATGCTACTCAATGCTAGAAGTCTAAACCTCAAAATGCACTCTCTCGAGGCACTCCTAAAAATAGAGAGCATTGATATCTGTGCAGTAACTGAGACCTGATTCAAGGCTCCAGAGAGCACCACTGCAATACCAGGCTACAACTCTTCCACATTTTACGGCCACCAAACCAGGACCGAAACACTAAAGGTGGAGGAGTGTTCATATTCACCAAGGATATTCACACCTCCAGGCTAGTTGCCCAACACAATGCATCTGAAATTCTCCAGGTGCAACTAACACTAGGTAAGATTGCAATCCAAATTGTAGCTTGCTACAGATCCCCCACCATGCCCCAAGATTCTCACTACACCTTTCTAAACATACTGGAAAATATTAAGATACAACCAAACACCCTAATACTGGTGATTTTAACTATGCTGTGCCAATAACTGAGAAAACTACCAGAGTACCAACAACTTTGCCCAACGGTTCTTGGAATTCATAAATTCCAATGTCCTGGATCAACTAATCCATAGTCCCACCAGGGGCTCCAATATCCTGGACCTGGTCATTACCAACATGGGAAATTGATGCTCCACACCAGTGGTCACCCCCTTCATGGTTAGGTCTGACCATAAGGTAATCACCTTTGACATCCACATCCCACCCCCACCCCCCAGTAAGGAAACATCCATAAAAAACGTCTCCAAGGCCAACGTCATGCTACCCAAGTCAGAAGTGACAAACTTCATGACACCCTGCATGAATTGTGCCATCCCCAATAGAACCAAGACACTCTCCTCCAAAAAAAAGGAAGCCAATCTGGTGGTCCCCTGCCATAAACAAACGTTACAACAAAAGGAAGAAACTGTTGCAGAAAAGAGGAAAATCCCAGGATGCAAAGAACTCCCTTAACAGCCTCATTAAGAATCTGAGATCCCTCATAAAATCCTCTAAAGCTAGTTATGAAAATAAAATTGCCAAAGATTCCAAAGACAACCACAAGGCATTCTATAGCTATGTCAAGAATCTAAATGGCAATGCTCAGATCTACTCTGAGCTACAACAGAATGGCATTAAATATACTGATCCCAAGGACAATGCCAATATCCTGGCAGATCGGTTCAGTGCTAACCTCACCGCCCTCTCACCCCTAAAGGGCCCATCTCAATACCGAAAGATTGCCACACAGGTAAAAAATGCACTCTCCAAAGCTAAGAATACAGCATTCATGGGACCAGATGACATCTCGGGCTGTGTACTGCATGAACTACAAAATTAACTGGCACCTCACCTAAGTGTCATGTTTAATCATAGCCTCACCTCAGGCTTCATGCCCACTGAGTGGTGCACAGCTGCAGTTATCCCACTCCACAAGGGGGATCCACTTTGGATCCTGGGAACTACTGTCCCATCAGTCTGACTAGCCTGATCTGCAAGGCCATGGAACATATTATCATGGAACTTATAAACAAAGACATTGATAACCTTCAAACACTGGACCCCACCCAGTTTGGGTTCGTAAAGGGCCGATCTTGTCTCCTAAACCTGACTGACTTCTTCATATCAGTCTCCAGAGCCATGGACGAGGGTAAGATGGTCCACACAGCCTATCTGGACCTCAACAAGGCCTTCAATACCATCCCCCACTCAGGAATAATAGATAAACTTACTAAGCTGGGCATAAATCCCTACGGCACTCGATGAGTTGTCATCTGGCTTACTGACAGAACACACACTGTAAAAGTAGCCGACTCAAAATCCAACTCCAGGCAAGTGACAAGTGGAGTACCTCAGGGTTCAGTCCTGGGACCACTCTTGTTTGACATCTACTTCTTTGAGGCACAGGTCAACACTAAGGGACTCTGGCTAACAAACTTCACAGATGACTGCAAACTGGGAGCCATTATTGAATCCCCGTATGATGTGGATATTCTACAAAAGGGCCTTACAGAAACAGATGCTTGGTGCCAGAGCCATGGGCTCAAGCTCAATGCCAAGAAGTATATAGTTATCCCCTTTGGGAAAAACCATGTACCCATGAATTACCACATAGGTGGCAGTACACTAAACACAGAAAGCGTGATAAGAGTCTTAGGAACACAGGTGGACAGTGGTCTCACCTTCGATAACCACATCGCCACAACAGTCAGGAAATCCTTCTATGTGGCACACCTCATCACTAAGGGCTTTTCATCCAGAAAAAAGGAGGTCATTGTCCCACTGTACTCATCCCTCATTAGACCCCATCATAGAGTACAATGCCCTTTTTGGTATGTACCTCACAAGACATCTGCAACAACTGGAAAGGCCGCAGAAACACCTCACTAAAAGAATCACAGGGCTAAAGCAGATGCCCTATGCTGACCGACTAAAAAAACTCAAGTTGTACTCTGTCGCATATCGTCTACTCAGAGGCAATCTCTGCTTAACATACAAGGCCATGTCAAACCCAGAGCTGCTGGACATGCTACAATTAATGAAATCCCAATCCATCAGAGCCACATGCTCCAGGGACCTAAACCTTGTCATCACAATGAACAAAACATGCTGGAGGGATAGGTTCCTGACCCAGAGAGTCCCCATACTCTGGAACAGACTGCCCATACATGTCAAGCAGACCGCCTCCTTGACCCTCTTCAAAAGGAACCTTGATGACTGGATGGGAGATAGGAAATTTACCCCGGGGATCATGTCAGTCGCCCTGCTAGACAGGGGTCCAGGGGAGTAAATATTGTGGGAAGAAATATATAAAAAATAACTATCCGAAGTACCACTCTACACTCCAGTATGTAAAATTAATGCTCTATATAAGCATTCCCTTTCTTGTGTGGGGTTTGTTAAATTTATGTTTGGGATTCTTGACATTGTTAGGATGAATCCTAGAGGTGGGGACTGGAAGAATCTTTTGAAGAAAAAAGAAACAAAGTGGCAGCTAAAATTGGCTACTCTATTCCCACCTGGTCTGAATGACACTATATCCATTGTTCCTATGCTAACGAAGAGAGATAATAGGTTATAAAATCTTTTAGTATGGATTTTTGATGCAAGTTAACTTTGATTTATTATCTGTCATTATAATATTTAGTATTAGGGTTTTGTACTGTATTGTATGTATTTTTATGTATTTTAGTACACCAGTATTTATGGATGTATTCTTTTAATTCTCTGTGCAGGGTTTAAATTTGATGATGTAAATTATGATGTCATTAATTAGGTTTATTTAAATGGAGAATTTTATGTGTTAATGTGTATTCTGATGAAGTCTCTTTAATGAGATGAAAGTGCTGAATACGATTAAATTAACTTGAATTTTACATACTGGAGTGTTTAGTGGTGCTTCAGATGATTATTTTTTTCAAGAGTTTTTTGTTTTTTATAGTTGGTGTGGCAATTGTGGGAAGAAATATCCAGGGAATTGTTATGGCTAGGCTTATACAGGCCTAAGGCCGATAGCCTAGTACCAGCCTGTGAACCTATGAACATTTTAAGGAGAGCTATAAAGCAATTAAGCAAGAAAATATCACTATTAGAAGAATAAAAAACAGAAAATAGATCATCAAAAACTCTTGTAAAGTTAGACATGAAAGAAACACACAACATCAAAACAGATCAGGCTTTGCTTACATCATCTCAAAAAATGAACTAAAAATGTCAGTGCAAGTAGTAAAAACATAGCATGCAGAGAAAAAAATATAAAGGGAACGTACAAAACAAGCAAATCATTGATGGCCTAAAGAGTTTTATAGGGTCTATGAAAGAAAACAGCAATATTAATACCCCGAAAGAAAGAAGAAATAAAAAATTCTGAAGAATCTAGGATGATCTGGTACAACATAATAAAATTGCCGAATGTATACAAAAGGTAAAACTGGATATGAAGAAACTGCCAGGAACCACCATGAAAAGTATAAAGCAGATTTATTGAACGAAGGCCGCACACAGGACAGGTGCTTCATCATCTTTAAGCAAACACAATAATACAGGCAATAATATATACACAAAAATAAAATAATTAAGCAATTAATCAACGGTTAATTACCTAGTTAAAACAATCAAAATACCTACATTTGAAAAACAAAGTTCCCCAATGATCCATAGAAACAATGAACCTTGGTGAATGTAATTTCTGTATATGTCTAAAAACACTAACATTCAATAAAGAACGCTTTTATAGTATATCAGTGGTGCTTACATCAAGTATATCTAAAAACTATCATATAAAAAAACAGTACATTATTTGAGACATTCATATATTTTTCATTCATTACTAGCAAATTTAGGCATAAAAATGCCTCACATATTCATTGCTGCTGCTTAACATCAAATACATGGCAATTTCAATTGCAAAACTCCAACTTTACTATCAATAAATATAAAGCTATAATATATAATAATCATAAGAGGCGGCTATGGATCTGCTTACTGAAGTATAAATTAATAAATTTATTTACTCAAAGTAATATAAATAATAAACATAGTTTATTGTTCTACCACTTAGTGTATCAGACATTGTTTAGTAAATTCAGCTATAAAAGTCCAAGCTTTGATGAACATTCAGCCACACCACTGATAATCCAAATATATGTATAGTATAGTTAATATTAAAAAATTCAGTATATATAGAAATCTCATCTCACATCTCATAATATATTATGTTATGTAATTGCATATAGCATAGCAATAAGCAAAAAGGCCTCAAGTTAATGTATAGCAATGCAATGACTTGAACTAACCATAGTAGAAACAACATAACACATACTTTGTGATCAGATAGATATATCTGGGAGGGGTGTCAAGTGAACCAAATCCTGTAGAACTGGTAAAACTGTAAGAAATGTTAGCATAGAGAGTATGAAATGGAATTAAGTAGCATTCACTGAAATTGAGATAGAATTAACAAAATCTCCCAAATGAAAAAAAACATATCCAGATGTACCCAATTTCTGGCTAAAGGTATTACCATCTTAGCACAATGAATTTGCCTTGTGTAAAAAATAAGTGCACATTCAAAACTGACACCAGTTCAGCTAACAAAAGGGAAAACTATACTTTTCATTAAAAGTGAACAAGCAAGCAATGCCTCATAACATATAAATCATATACTGGAATTAATGTAGACAGTTCACAGTCATTAAGTTTTAAAAAATAAAATAGTCAAGGCAATAGACAAGAAAGCTGATAAAACAAAATTATAGAGAACAAAGATAATTTATTAGTAAAGCAAACCATAACATAGGGCTGCAAAATGGAGAAAAGACTATGCAGGACATGGATAGATAAAAAAATGTCAGCATTCCACATTTGGAGCGGCCTGTTTCTGGGTGTAAGATACTGAATTTACTCAAATTAACTACCCACCCCTGTCTGTATGCTGCTACTGATCGCACTTTGGGTTCTTAGTTTTCGTAAGCTAATTTATTGGAACTTGGTCAGAGTACAAGACAAGTGAACAATGGTGGCTATTTCGAACTTGGCAGCAGATTTAACAACTGTTTAAATATGCCTGGGCAGTTTGCTATGGACACTAATACACATGTTGACTGGTTCAGCTTTTTGACAGGTCTGGCATTGAGTTGATGGGCATTTTGGCCAGAGATATTTAATATTTTTAACTATAGTCATTAGGAAGTCTCTTCCTTCTTTGGAAAATTGTTTAGCAATGCATAAATTACACAGGTCTAGTGTTTTTAATCCCCCTTTAATGCTTGTGTCAAATGTGTTTGAGAAGGCTTTTGGAAAATAGATTAGGTTCCTAACACCCCACCATACTAATAAATATGTCAATTTGACCCTGGAGGAAAGAAAGTTACTTTATGATTTAAGCGAGGACAAGACCATTAAGGTGATAAAACATTCATGGATGATCTAAATAAATCTAAATTCATTTTAGTTTTTAGACTTGAAATAAAATTAACATTTTAACATTAAAGTCTGATTTAGATTAGATTTTTTACTCTGATGATTGATTCTTGATGATTTGATTAATTCCATAATTCCCCATAATTCCTAATATTTTTACAGTTCTAAAGGTACATACATCTCAGATCCTCCTTTTTGTCCTGTTGTTGCAAAACTGGTTTCTAAACTGAATCTATTGATTTTTAAAATATTAAACATTTTTTTTTTTTTTTTAAAATTATATAACAAGAACAGAACACAAGTTTTTTTTTTTTTTTCTTTTAAACAGGTGACTTTTGATAACAATTTACTGCTTGTTACAATTGATGTCCAAGATTTATTTTTAGTGATAGCACATTTGACTGGTTTAAAGTTATTCAGTGAGGTCTTGGTGGATGGTTCGATTTACCTCAGATTGAGATTAATGTGTTGGTAGAATGTGTTGACCACTTACTTTCCAATATTTTTTTGAACATAACTAATACTATCAACAGACAACTTCTGTGGCTATGGCAGTGGCAGCAGCCTCAATTTTTGCTAATGTTATTTTGTGGTGGTGGGAGAGTCCCTGCGGTTTTCCCTCTGAATTTTATGGTTACATGAAATTATTTTTGTGGTATCTTGATATTTTTATTTTATGCCCAGGTACTATTGGACAGTTAAAGAATTTTGTGGAATATATCAATAGTACTACCACTTTTCTTTTTTCTTGGTGCAATTTGATTATAACCAAATTAATGTTTTGGATGTGATAATCTATAAGGATGTAGATAATTGTTGTTTTTCCTTCAGTAATATACAGAAAACCCACATATTCTAATAGTATGTTGCACTATATGAGTTATCATCTCCATGGCAGAAGAGAAATGATTTAAATGGGCAGATGATTAGGACATTGATGTTGACCTTGGACAATGATCACTTTTTTTGTAGAACTGAACCTTGTAGCACAAATGTTTATTGACAGAATCTATCCACCTAGCCTTGTGGAAGCATGCAATTGTGAGGTGATGGATGGGAGATCTATAAGGTTTCCCCTGATCCTTAGTGAAGGGCTCATTGTTGAAATCTGAAATGTCCATAATTTTAGGAAGCCTGACAAGTATAGTGCAGCTATGGTTTGTGAATTTAATGGTTTACAACTGAGATTTGAGCTATTTTAGAGAAAAGGAGAGAAACCAATACTCCTATGAGTTTGGAATCAATTTTGGGAGAAACACATTAATAGTTTTTAGAAATAAAAACATTTTGAATAATAATTTTGAAAAACCAAGGGGGGACAGAAATATGATCTCTAATACTGATATGTGTAAATATGGTTGTTGTCGATAGCGTATATTTGTATGGGAAAATACCAATTTATTTTTAGAACATGTCCCCAAGACATTAGAAGGTCCAGTTGTAATACTAAAAGTGTTGCTTACCTGGCCCAGTGTTTGGCTTGCTTGGCTTTCTATGCAGGTAAAACTAAGGGGGCTCTCAAAAAGAGACTTTATCAGCATGTATATGCAATTACTAAAAAGAATGGTAACAATGCACTTTATAAGCATTTTATTAAATGTATACATTTAAAAAAATACTTTTTTTAAACTTGAGAAAGTCTGAATACCTGAGAGAGGAGGTACTTGGGCTGCTCTATTGATGACATGTGAACTATACTGGTAATTATCCTTGGATGCTACAAATGTTCCTGACCTCACTGATAAATCATTAATTTGCAGTATATTGTAGGTGAGGAATGCTAAAGTATAGAATTAATGTTTTACAATGCATTTATATTATTTTATGTTTATTAGATGTTTAATGTTTTTTAATTGCAGTTTTGATATTAAGTGAGTGGCTGTATTGTAATAGTTTAGCCTATAGATGGCGATGTTTGAAAGTTATAAAAACTTTGCATTTGGAAGGGGATTTTGCCTGATGAAGGTCATGTAAAAACATGTTGAACAAAAGCTCTTATGATTTTATTAAATTGTGTCCCTACCTTATCTCGAAAACTTTATATTTTTTTTATATTCCTTTATTATACAATACTTAAAGACACATAAAATGCCCTGTGCATTGATAAGTGTTACAGAAGTCAGTATAAAATTGTGGCAAACAACTTTACAACTGAGTTATAACAGAAGGAAAGTTAATAAATGACTGACAAAAATCTAAAGAGAGATATTCTATGATATGAAATTTTCTGTCACCATTGTTTTACTAGGCTATGGTTACAGTCTGATTTCCAGAAAACAACCTTGTCAAACAACAATGCTTTACCAGAGATGACCTGCACCTGTACGCCCTTGGGATTTCGGATACTGGCTAAGGCTCTTGTCCACCCCTATAGTGCCTTTTTTAGGCAAGGATCAAATAACAAATTCACCACTGCAACAGGTACAAGCAAGCAACATCTGAGGGTAATGCTACTCAATGCTAGAAGTCTAAATCTCATATTGCACTCACTCGAGGCACTCCTTAAAATGGAGAACATCGACATATGTGCAGTGACAGACCTGGGTCAAGGCTCCAGAGAGCACCCCTGCATTATCAGGCTGTAATTCATACCACACCTTTCAGCCAACTAACCTGGACTGAAACACTAAAGATGGAGGCATGTCCATATTCATTAAGTATATCCACACCTCTAGGCTAGTTGCTCAGCATAATGCATCCAAGATTATCCAAGTGCAACGAACTCTGGGCAAGACTGCAATCCAAATTGTAGATTGCTACAGATCCCCCATCATGCACCTGGATTCCTACTCCTCATTTCTTGATACACTGGAAAATATTAGGGTACAAACTAACACCCTAATAATGGGTAATTTCAACTACCCCACCATTAACTGGGAAAACTACTCATGTACTAACTCTTTTGCTCAACATTTTCTGGAATTCATAAATTCCAGTGCATTGGATCATCTTATCCACACCCCCATCAGGGGCAGTAATTTTCTAGACCTGGTCATTACCAACATGGGGGACCGGTGTTCCACACAAGATGTCAATTCCTCGTTGGTCAGATCCAACCATGAGCTAATCACCCTAGACATCCACATCCCGTCCCCACCCCTTATTAGGGAAACCACCGTAAAAAATTTCTCCAAAGCCAACTTCACACTTCTTAAGACAGAAGTGGCAAACTTCACGACACCCATGCAGATGGACAATAGAGGTATGACTGCTGAATCCTATACAAATGCACTTTATAAGCACTTACAGGAGTGCATGGATCGTGCTATCCCTAACAGAACCAAGATGCTATCCTCCAAAAAAAGGAAGCCAATCTGGTGGTCCCCTGCCATAAACAAACTCTACAGCAGATGAAAGAAACTGCTGTAAAAAAGAGTAAAATCCCATGATTGGAGGAACTCCTTGGTCAGTCTCAGTAAGAAGCTGAGATCCCTCATAAAATCTTCCAAAGCTAGTTACAAAAACAAAAATTGCCACTGTTTCTAAAGACAACCACAAAGCATTCTATGGCTATGTTAAGAATCTCATTAGCAACACTCAGATCTGCTCTGAGTTACAGCACAATGGCACTAAATATACAGAACCAACTGATATTGCCAAGATCCTGGCAGATAGGTTCAGTGCTAACTTTACCCCCCTCTCACCCCCTAAAGGGCCCATCTCTATACCAGAAGAATGTAAAGTTCCTGTAATTATGGCTGCACAGGTACAAACCACACTCTCCAAAGCCAAGAACACAACATCCATGGGACCTGACAACATCCCAGGCTGTGTTCTACATGAACTACAAAACGAACTGGCACCACAACTAAGTACCATCTTGAAACATAGCCTCACTTCAGGCTTTGTGCCCACTGAATGGTGCACAGCAACTGTTATCTCACTGCATAAAAGGGATCCACCACAGACCCTGGGAACTACTGCCCCATTAGCCTGACGAGCCTGGTCTACAAGTACATGTTACGTATCATCATGAAACTTATAAACAAAGACATTGGTAATCTCCAAACTCTGTACCCCACCCAGTTCGGGTTTGTAAAAGGCAGATCATGTCTCCTAAACCTGATAGACTGTAAAGCAGTCACCAAAATGTAGATTAGGGTAAGATGGTTCACTTAGCCTATCTAGATCTCGCAAAGGCTTTTGACACCATCCCACACTCTGAAATTATAGATAAACTAGGTATAAATCCCTATGTCACAAGATGGGTTGCCAAATGGCTCACTGACAGAAACCACACTGTGAAAGTAGCAGACTCTAAATCCGACTTCAGACCAGTGACAAGTGGAGTACCATAGGGTTCAGTCCTGGGTCCTCTCTGAAGTACAGGCTAACACAGAAGGTATTTTGCTAATGAAGTTCACAGATGACTGCTAACTAGGAGCCATAATGAAAACTCCTAACGATGTGGACATGTTACAAAAGGGCCTCACTGAGACAGATGCCAGTTGTCAAAGCCATGGCATCAAGCTCAATGCCAAAAAGTGCATTGTCATCCCTTTTGGTAAAAACTCTGTATCCATGAATTATCACACAGGCGGTAGTCTAATTAACACCAAAAGTTTGATAAGAGACCTTGGGACAGAGGTGGACAGTAGTCTCTCCTTTGATAATCACATTGCCACAGTAGTTAGGAAATCCTTCTGTGTGGCACACCTCATCACAAAAAGTTTCTCATCCTGGAAAAAAGAGGTAATTGTTCCCTTCTACTCATCACTTATTAGACCCTATATAGAGTACAATGCCCCTTTTGGTATGTACCTCACAAGATGTCTGCAACAACTGGAAAGGCTACAGAAATAACTCACTGAGATGATTACCAGCCTCAAACAGATGCCCTATGCAGACCATTTCAAAAAACTCCAGCTTTACTCTTTCGCATATCTCCTACTCAGAGATGATCTCTGCCTAACATACAAAGCTATGTCACACCCAGAGCTGCTGGACATGCTCCAGTTAAAGAAATCCCAATCCCTCTGAGTTACATGCTCTAAGGACCTAAACCTTGTTACCACAATAAACAGAACATGCTGGAGGGATAGATTCTTGTCCCAGAGACTTTCCATACTCTGGAATAAACTACCTAGCTATATCAAACAAAGCTCCTCATTAGCACTCTTCATGAAAAATCTTAATGATTGGATGGGAAATAGGAAATTCACCCAGGGGATCACTTCTGTGGCTCTGATCGACAGGGGCACAGGAAAATATTTTTTTTGGGTGGCGAAAGCCAGGTTAACTTTTTGGCTAAGCTTATATAGGCCCTAGGGCAAATAGCCTAGTACATATATATGAACCTGTGAATATTACGCCTACTTTTTGTGAATGAATTGAAACAGTATAACTTGCATGATAAGCCAATTACAGTGCATTTACAAATTATTAAAACTTTTCAAATGATGACAACATTACATTTGGTTGTGATAGATGTGCAAAAGCAACATTTAGCTAGAAAACTGAAACATCAAGAACTATCAACCTGGTAAAAGAATTTGAAATAAAAGAAATACAACAAAAGCTAGTGTATAAATATCTAGGAATAGATGAAGGCAAGCTACCATCATGAACAAATATGAACAAAGCTTAGTAGGGAATATTTCAAAGGACTAAAACGATCTTGACATCTGATATAGTTCAAACTATATATCAGCTTGTTTTCTCTATGTTAAGATGCATGTGGCTTGTTTTCCCTATTATAATTTACAGCTTTGATGTAGTTGACTGGTTACAAAAATGCTGGAATAGGTTAACAAGAAAACACATGCTTAAACATGCTTTTAATATATATATATATATATATATATATATATATATATATATATATATATATATATATATATATATATATATCCTTAACTCCTTTCCCATTTTTGCACATGGTATCAGGGTGTCACTTCAACAGTGACAACCATCTAGAGCCAAGGATTACACCACTAGGTGGCTAGCCCTGCCACAGTAGTTCATCTGTACCACACACTCGCACACAGGTACACATTCAATACCTATGGCCTACTTAGAGTGTCTGATCCACCTGCTGCATGTCTTTGGAATGTGGGAGGAAACTGGAGTATGTGTAAGCATGTGCTTTCTTGTCAACCTACTCCAGCATGTTTTGGAACCAGTCAACTACATCAAAACTGGAGTACCAGGAGGAAACTCATGCGAACACAGGGAGGACATGCAGACTCTGCACACACACACACACACACACACACACACACACACACACACACACACACACACACACACACACATATATATATATATATATATATATATATATATATATATATATATCTTTATATATATATCTATATATATATATATATATATATATATATATATCTATATATATAGATATATATTTATATATATATATATATTTATAAACCCAGACTAGCTCTGTGCCATTAACTAAAACATAAACAACTAGGTAAGATGATAAGTACTTTGTGTACTGTGATAAAGAAATATGTATCCTGTCTAACTCTATGTCATTATACTGCCTACCGTCCTTGCTAATATGTTATTAATGTTACATTTGTAGTAATCTCAGAAATAGTAATGGCAGTCTTGTACTTGTATGTAAATAGCCTATGTTTTTGTTAAGTTCTTTCAGCTCATTTACTGTACCTAATTATCAATGTAACTCTGTTGGAGCTTTTCTCACCGGGCCTCCGCTGAAAAAGGACATGTATCCAGTCGGACCATCCCGGTTAACAAATGTAAAATAAATAAATAAAAATAAAATATATATATATATACACACACACACACACACACACACACACACACACACATATATATATATATATATATATATATATATATATATATATATATATATATATATATATAAAATATGATAATTGTTTGAACAACATAAATATCAATAGCAAAAATGCCTAATGTTCAAAATATTGACAATCAAAAATACCGAACCATAATATACCTAAAGACAAAATACTGACAAAACTGAAGTTGTACCAGGGAAGGATATATGCCCTTTCCTCACTGTTCTCTGACCTCATAATGACATATATAATTAGTAGGGGGTGTGGGGAGTGCAGGAGGGCTTGCCCCCTCCTCTCAAATATATTGAATTGGGGTTATGGTTAGGTTTGGTCAATATCTTGTATTTAGTTATTTTTAACCGTCAGTATTTTGTGTTTAGGTATTTTTGATATCAATATTTATGTCATTGAGGCTATTGCCTTTCACCTATACACACACACACACGCACACACATACACACACACACACACACACACACACACACACACACACACACACACACACATATATATATATATATATATATATATATATATATGGAGGAAGTATAGACTTCCTTAAAAATGACTATATACTATATGTATCAATTTTCAGTTGTAGGATAGTATAAATATTTGCTGTCATTAGCAGTGCCAAAGTTCTAAACTATGAAGAAAATGAGTCTATCATAGCAGACGTATTTTGGAAGGCTTGAATAAGGAAATCAAACTGGAAGTGGACAGAACAGGTAGTAACTAAAAGTCCACCCCCCAGAAAAAAGAAGAAAGAAAAAATATAAAGATCATAAACAGAAGGAAAGGGAAGAGAATTGTAAAGCCCTCTATTATAGTGCAAAGTAAAAAGAACTACTGAAATAGACATATGTCAGACAATAGCTGACAATTTGTGATAACCACCAAGAATTACGGCTAGAACAAAGCAAGGAAAATTACTTTATTAAAATAGCAAACAAGTTCTCTCTCTCTTGTGCCTCAGCAATAATGCCTTTACAGAATATACTTCATTCATTTGCTACATCCCTTAAATACAATCGCTCATAAAACCATTACTCAGTTAAACGATTACATCTACATCATTAATTAAATGATACATTTCCAATTGCATTCCCTGTGTAATCCATTAGGGTACAAAGTACTAACCTTCAAAATCAAATTAGATTATTTTTTCTATAATCTACTTTTTTACATTATTTGTAGTTATATTATTACAAACAACTTTTTCTAAAACTGTGGCTTCCAACCCTTGTGGGTTATTATTATGAACATCCCAAAAATGTAAGGCTACAGGATTTTCTTCCCTTCCTTTTTTAAAATCCCTAATATGCTCTTTTAACCTTGTAGCAAAACTTTTTGCTTTCTCGAATGTAAAATGTATTACATGGGCATCGTCTTTCACTCTGACACCCATATGTTCCATTAACTTTAAACTTTCTGCCATTTATATTCTCAAAACGTCTTACTACATACCTGCAGCAATTACATATGCCACTTGGAATTGTACCTTTATATCCCAGCTCCATACTTCTTTCTGTCATGGGCAAACTAAATCTTCCATGCACTATAAAATCTTAAATGCTTTGACCCCTAGTGTACACAATTTGCTATTGGTCATTATTATGCAAATCTAAACCTCTGTGTCTAGCCAAGATACCCCAAAAATATCTTATAATACTACTTAATTTGTCTGAAAAGTGTGTATATTTAGTAATAAAATATATTTTTTCTAATTCTATTATACCGCCTGTTTTTTTCTCTTATATTGCCTAACTATATTAGTTCTTTTATTTAATTTATGAAGTGCTTCTTCCACTAATTTCTTTTCATATCCTCTACTTAAAAACATATTCACTGCCTTTTCCAACACTTTTTCACATTCTGCCTTATTATTGCACAACCTTATTATTCTTACAAATTCTCCATAGGGAATAGATTAAGTGTATATGGGGGGGGGGTGACAACTTTCTCCAAATAATATATGGCTTTGTTCTTCAAATTTTCTATGCATTCTTGTATGTATCTTTTCATTTTTTCATCCTTGTAAAGTTATATCCAAATAATTAACTTCTTCTCCCACATGTAAACCATGAAAATTGGATATTAAATCTGTTTTTATGTAAATTAGAAATAAATTCTGCTACCTGTTCTCGACCCCCTTACACACAAATATAAGCTCATCTATGTATCTATAGTATTTTACTGCATGTGGCCTAAAAAAGTTGTTATTATATACATATAAATGTTCATAAATACCCATAAACATATTTGCATAGCCACCCCCATCGCTGTCCTCTGCACTTGTCTGTAAAAGTCTCCATTAAACTCAAAAATATTATGTTCTAAACAAAAATTTACTAACTCTATAATATAATGTGCCTTAGGAGAGTCTTTTAAAAAATGTAATAATACTTCCATACCAAAAATATGTTGGATGTTTGTGTATAGACTCACTACATCAATTACAATGAAAAACATATTACTTTCCCATTTTACTTCTTTGATTTTATCTAAAAATTCAAATACATCTTTTATAAAAGATGGCTGCTTAACTACCTCTTTACATAAACACTCATGCAAAAAACAGGATAAATTATGGGTAAAATACCCACATGCCGAGACAATAGACCATCCCGGTGGATCTTGTAAATTATTATGAATTTTAGGAACACAGTAGAAATACACTATGGTACCTTCTTTCACATTAAATTTATATTGTATGTCTTCATAAGAAAACTGTTTCAATCTATGCCCTTTATTAAGTAAGTTCTTATACTCTTTTAATGCATTTTGATAGAATTGACAATTCACTTTTTCATATGCTTTTGGATTTTGCAAATGTGCATAACACATTTTTAAGTACTGCATATAATGTAGAAATACCACTTTACCACATTTGTCTGCAGTCTTAAATACCAATTGCTTATTCTGAGTAAGCTTCTGCAGACTTAACCATTCATTTTTAGTTAAATTAAATTCAATGTTATTTTTATTTTTGTAAAACAAATCAAATTCCTTTTCCATACTATAATGCACTAAAGTGAAAAATTGTTGTATTACTTCATTACAAAAAGGTGGAATAAAGTCACTTTTATAAACAATATTTTTAGTATCATACTTGCAATAAGCATTCATTTCATATTCCGATTCACAAGAACAAAAACTCTCTTCATCCAAGCTAACATCACTAGTTACATCTTTATTTCCTTCCATATCAACCAAATATTTTTATGCCCCTTAAAATATTCTTTCAAGTGCAAATTTCTAATCAGTTTAAAAATTTCACATTTCCCTTCATGTATTCTTGGCAGAACTGTTGGTACAAATTTTAGACCTCTATTTAATATTGACATTTCATCTCTGGTTATATTATAACCAGATAAATTTCCTATATAATGTAATTATCCATAACTATTAACTTGCTCATTCTCATTAATACCACTTGCCTCTTTTGTATGTTCTTGAATTGTACGACTGTTGTCTGTAATAGTCCTGCCCAGTTTCTTGGTTATTTCTTCTCCTTTTTCTGTTGTCATTTTGAAAACTTCTTTCACCATGAAACGTTTTATTTAAATAACCAGGATTGTCTGCATTAGGTAAACGAGGAAGATCTTTTTCACTTTCACCATTGGTTGAAGACGCTAAACTCCCCATGGGTGTTGAAAGTGTTTTCTGAACTGCCTCTACCAGGTTCTGTTGAAATCTTACTTGATTATGTTTCCATTGTTGATTGGTGGTTGCCATTCCATTATGCAGCTGGTATAGCCGTATCTCCAGTAGAGACCAAGAGAGTTTCAATAGTTCTTTGATTAATATCCTGGGAAGCTTCTCATAACATCCTAGGCAAACTGGAAAAGGATTCACTGGTCATAATGAAGCACAAATGACACCACAAAAAAAATAAATAAATAAAAAGCAATGTAAAATACAATGATAACCACCAAGAATTATGGCCAGTACAAAGCAAGAAAAATTACTTTATTAAAATAACAAACAAGTTCTCTTTCTCTAGCACCTCTGCAGTAATGCCTTTACAGAGTATACTTCATTCACTTGCTACATCCCTTAAATACAATCACTCATAAAATCATTATTCAATTAAACAATTACATCTGCATCATTAATTAAAGCATACATTTCCATTTGCATTCCCTGTTTAATCCACTAGGGTACAAAGTACCAAACTTCAAAATCAAAGTAGATTCTTTTTTCCATAATCTACGTTTTACATTATTTGTAGTTATACAAATACTGTTTAGGTACTTTTTGACTGTCGATATTTGAACATTAGGTATTTTGATGTCAATATTTATGTCATTCAGGCAATTGCCTTTCACCTACACACACACACATACACACACACACACACACACACACACACACACACACATATATATATATATATATATATATATAGGAAGTATAGACATCCTTAGAAATGACTATATGTATCAATCTTCAGTTGTAGGATAGTATAAATATTTGCTGTCATTAGCAGTGCCAAAGTTCTAAACTATGAAGAAAATGAGTCTATGATAGCAGACGTATTTTGGGAGGCTTGAATAAGGAAATCAAACCAGAAGTGGACAGAACAGGTAGTAACTAAAAGTCCACCCCCCAGAAAAAAAAGAAACAAGAAAGAAAGAAGATAAAGATCATAAACAGAAGAAAAGGGAAGACAATTGTAAAGCCCTTTACTATAGTGCAAAGTAAAAAGAACTACTGAAATAGCCATATGTCAGACAATAGTTGACAAATGAATGGCTAAGGAGATGTGAATTTAAACCAGACAATGAAAGGTTAATAATGGAAACTCAAGATGGAATCATACTAGTGTAGAAAATCTATTGAAAACATGGGAAATGTAGACAACTGTGGATTCTATAGTACAGATCCATGAATAGCTTCACAACTTGTGGTATAAGTAGGGTTATATGCTGAAAGATATAATAATGTGGAAAAATTGTAACATCAGAGATTATGCAAACAGTACAATACACAAGTTGCTGAGAAGCATTGGAAACATAACTCACAAAGTATTACTTAAAGCAAAGAAGTTTTGATGACATGGCATTTTGCAATACCAACAGTCTCAGAAATAGAAGCAAGAATACTAGGTGTTATAATCAAAGAAAAATGAACAGCAATAAATTGCTCTACCTAATTACCAGAGCATCCTGCATGCTGAGAGTTAAACAGTTATGAAATACCAAAATATGCAAGCAGAAATTAGAACAATGTGGAATAGAGGCATAATAATAGTTCCAACAGTAGCGAGGGCAAAAGGGCTAATAAAAATAATTTTTACACATGCATAAATATGTTACCAGTAGAGGAAATTTGATATGAGCACACAAAGAGTACATTTTGGGTATACTCCTGGTTTTAAGAAAAGCCCTCTTGGCCAATGTCAAAGATTGAACAATACTGATTTCATGGACTTTAACTGTCCCTTGAAATAGGATTAGGGTCAGTTCCTGTCATGCTATTAGAAATCTTATGCCTGTGCAGAAATTAAGGAGCAATATGAGGAAACATTAAGAAATTATGAAAATCGAGCCAGTTAAATTAACAGAAAGAGCATACACATTCAAAGTAGATCAAAGCAAACAGCAACAAGGGTGCATATGTTGGGCAAGATTCACAAGCAGTTAAGTCCATATTTCATATTTTTATGAAAAGCAATAAAGGTACGCAGGCATGTAATTAAATAGTACTGTATAGACTGTAGATGGAGTATGGTAGGAATGTTCACAAAAACAGATGCATAACATACTATGCACACCAACTGAGATGCAAAGTAGCAGAGAGGATGCATTATTGGTGTCAGAGCTATTTGTTATGAATCTTATTCCATTTCACCTGGAGACGGGGTACAGCAGATGGAACAGCCCTGTCAAAGGAAATCTCACTTGGCAGCATGCACTGTGCAGTCTGTGTCTCAGCAGTCGTTCTACTTTCTGGATTTCTGCTTTTATTTTTTCAGTTTAGTGCACAGCCTATTGCTAACTTGCCTTAGATAAAGTTGATTGTGTCACAAAGATTTAAGACAAATAAATGCAGATCAGAGTATGCACAGAGAATATTCAGAATTGTATTAACCAGACAAACAATATATTACATAAAAATGCAAGATGGACAAAAACTTAGCAGTGGGGAAAAAATAGACAATCTAAAACCGTACTGAATCTTACACTGCATACCTCCTAGCACTGAGGATAGTGCTGTTGCTTTTCTTCAATATGCATGAATGCTTCACATTGCAAATAATCCTTTGCAGAAATGTTTTTAAAGTGATGGCAGGATGTAAAATTACAATCTATCCTGATCTCATACTGATAATTTGACCCATGGGACCATATAAGTTCAATCTACCCTTCAGCTTTATTTTAACATAAAGGCCAAAGGAACATCCTGCATTGTGCACACCAGTGATTCGCATGTATTACTGCAGTTCTCATGAGTAAGCAATATAATTTGTCCCATGGTGTTGGGCTCTGCCAACTCTATACAAGGGAAATATGTTAACAGTCATACATTCTGAGGAAAGCTTGCCTTGTATGATTTAAATGAAAATAAATAGATTTTGTTTCCAAAAAAAATAAAAATGGTCCATTTAGTGTTCAAGTGTTGGAAACAATACATGTGAACAATCAAACTGGGCTACTAAATCACATTTCATAGGACTGGTTCCTTCCAAGTCTGTAATTTATGTCCCATCTCTTCTTTATTATTATTTTTAATTCTACCCTATGCAGTTGATGGTTAAATCATTTTCAAGCTGAACTGCAAGGGTATTACTAAATGTGAAGACACATAATGATCACCCTTTGAAAGGTACTGGCTTACTTAGTTAGCAATGATTAAGCTGACACCCATTCAGTTTGGATAGGCAGCTGCACAGAGCTTTAATAACACAAAAACATAAGTTTCCAAAAGGTTTGATGCCTGTACCTTTTAATATATCAGCTTTCAAAGTTAGTGGTTCTTCTAAAATCACAACCAAGGCTTCAAACTCATAGCACTCAAAATATGAATATGCATAAGTTTGTTATGCTGTGGGTTGGGGAACAAATGAATAAATTTGCCCTCTTGGCTGATACAATCTGTAAAATTATGATCCCACATTAGTAAGGACCTGGAACCATGGATTTGCATTTTGCAACCATCTCTGTAATCTAGCATGGTTGAAATTGACATCTTGAAACTATGAAGCTATTTTCTCACATATATAGACAACCACCTATTACTTAAACCAGCTGACATAGTGTGCGAGTGATGCAGTTATACCGTGTTATTGGTGGCAAAGCTCTGAAAAAAATCTACAACAAATAACAAGTGGGTTGGTAGTATAACACAACACCACACTCAAAGAAGTACACACAGCTCAGACCAAGCACATAGGCCTTCATATGCTGAGGCTCTTAACAATAACTAATCTAAACACAAAGGCCTACTAAAAGTGACTAAGAAACAAGTACCCTCCATAACCTCACAAACATACAGCGCATGTAACACCAACTATAAAACATACATCTTTTCTAAGAACAACCTAAATAAACTGGCAGTCTCCCACAATAATATTGCCAGATTTGCAACTGCCTCTCTTTTTAGAATACATCACTGTCTTAATCTAAAGCAACTGGGATGGCTTGAACTTCCAAACCAAATTCTTTTTCACCAGCTTACTATAGCCCATAAAACCCTATACTAACCCACCAACACTCCAATACTCACTAACATTATTACCCCTTACAACAATCTTAAGAATTTATGCTCCTCAAACAAAATACTTATCAATACTTGCAAAATCAACAACTTGGCAGGAGACTCCCTCTTCTCTAATGCTGTTGGAAAGCACTGGAATCTTTTACCCAGTGAACTCATTCCTCTGGCTTAATTAACTCTTTTTAAACAGAAGCTAAAACTTTTCCTCCATACCCACTGGTTATGCCCCTGTACTAACCCTGGCTAACTTTCCTCCCTCACACTAATGCAGTCTCCTCACCTGTACAGACTTACCCTTAAGAAACCAAATACTATGTCATGACAACTAAAATATATGTATATATGTAAATAGTAACATCTTTTTGTATATTTACCATGTACTGCTTGAGTTATGCTTACTATGAGTTCTGTACTTTATATTACCAACATATGTTAAGTTTGACTGTTGCAACCTTTTATATTGTTTTATTATATCTGTCTTGGAGCTTATCTCTCCTTCTTTTTTGTATGTATCTTGGAGCTTTTCTCCCCGGGCCTCTACTGAAAATGGACATATATCCAGTTAGACTAGCCCGGTGAACAAATGTAAAATAAATAAATAAAAATAAATCTAAGAATCACACTGACTCAGTTCAAAGGCTATTAGGTAAACCTTCAATATACTAGTTGTGGGTGATTCTATAGTGAAAAAAAACATACAGATGCAGTACTCACCAGGCTGTTCAAGGGGAAGGTCACATACAGTTCAGCTGCAAATCATACACCAGGATTCACCACATTACAAATGCACTCATATCTTTGCAACTCAAGTACACATATCATACAGCCATAACACATGTGCGTGTAAATGACTTGAGACATACTTTCCTGGCCTATATGAAGAGAGACATGATGAAGGATTTGGAACATGTGTCCAAGGCTGGTATGAACCTAGCCTTGAGCAGCATTCTACCATTACCAAAAATGATGCCAAAATATGAGAAAATACTTATTGTTTTCCAAATTGGCTTAACTTCTGGTGTCATTCAAGGAGGGCAGAATATATATTAGTCTATAAGGAGATAGTAGACAGTGCCAGGGATGGCCAGCACCTCTCCTCCCAAGGCTTTTTGTATATTGACTACATTTTTGTCTACCCTATACTGCCTTTATTACAAAATATCAGTTTTCTTAAGCCTCCAATGAAATAAAACAGAATCCAGAAAACATAAAACGATTGCTGCTCAATGCTAGGAGACAACATAAAACTACACTCCCTACAAGCACTCCTAACTTTGAAAAACATCAATATATTCATCATCACAGAACATACTCCATCAGTACAGGGTTTCAATGGCTATTGCATATTCAAACCCATAATATTAGACAAATATATTATAGATGGTGGTGTCTACATATTCGAAAAAAAATATCTCCACACTCATTAGGCAAGATAATGAACTTAAATCCTTCCACGTCCAACTTACTATTAACAAGACCCCTTATCATACCATATCATAGCTAACTATAGGCCTCATCTAGTCCTCCTTGCACCACAACACCTATATAACTAATATGGAGTCCTCATGTACTACTCCAGAAACCATTCTCCTAGGAAGTATCCCTCCATAAACTTGGAGACTTACACATCCTAAAATATGTATGCCCAGAAATTTCTGGATTCATCAATACAAACTCTCTGGACCTGTTAGCCCACACCCCAACGGGGACAAAATCCTGTATTTAGTTCTTATCAATATGGAGCAGGTTTGCTACCCACCAATTGTAACTTCCTCCCTGGTCAAATCAGACCACAGAGCAGTCACATTACCCATAATCTGAAACCTGAACCAGCTTCCAATATCTCGGAATTCAGAGAATTTGAGAAGGTTGACCTACTGGAGCTGAATGAACACCAGACTAAATTAAAAGCCCCTTATGTCTTGACAACTCTTTTGCTTATGTGGAATCATTTAATATGCAATTCTATGCACATGTAAAGAGCTGCATAGATGTATCTATCCCCCTCAGAAATCCATACAATGTCAAATTTACAAAATAAATCCATACGGTGGAACCCTAATATAAACGGAGTCTATAACACAAGAAAAAAAATCAATGCATGCAAAAATAAATTTAACTCTCAAGATGCCAAAAATATTATTGCTGAACTAAACAAGGAACTCAAGACACTGATTAAATCAGAAAACGTGCCACCCAAGTGAGAAATAGCCACAAAGCCTTCTTGAGCTATATTAGAAACCTCAGAAACAATGCCTAGAAACAATGCCTAGTACTGAGAAGAGCTTAAAGTAAATAATATCACATACTCAGACTCAGATGACATAGTCAATCTACCAGCAGACAAATTCAGTTCCAACTTCACCCAAAACCCCTCCTATAGTCTCAAATAACACATCTGCACCCCTTTCTCAAACCTCCTAAATATAAATCCTCAAGGTGCTATCTAAGTCAAACAACACTACTTCTATGGGCTGGACAATATATAAACTGCATACTGGTCAGCCTGAAACATGACTTGCCAGACTGAATAAACATGCTAACAATTAAATATCAGCCTCAAAGCAGGCTTTGTACCAGATGAATATGGTGGACAACAAAACCCATTCTATTGCAAAAGGTGGGGTTTCAATGTACCGGGCTAATTATAAACCCAAAAGCCTGTAAGTCTATAGAAAGAATCATTATAGAATTAATAAATAATGATATATGTAATGTTGAGACTCTTGACCCAAGCCAGTTTAGATTCACCAGTGGAAGATACTGCCTACTTAACCTGGTCCACTTCCTCAAAAAAGTTACTGCAGCAAAGAATGAGGGCAAATCAGTATATACAGCATAACTAGACTTCACAAATGTGTTCAACACCATCCCAGACTCATGTGACATAGCTAGATTCCTTGAGCTAAATGTAAATCCTTATGTAACTCAAAGGATAACACATTGTCTCATAAGTAGAACCCAAGAAATACAATTAGATGGCCCTATGCCCTCCAACAGACTTATCACTTGCAGTGTACCACAGGCTTCTATCCTTGGGCCATGCTACATTTACTTCTGAGAGGTCAAAGCTAATGTTAAGAGTTTGTTGCTGAACAAGTTTGAAGATGACTGCAAACTTAGTACCATCATTAACTCCAGAGACACCATCCCAAAAAATAGCTGATGCCAAAACCATGGACTACAAATTAAATGTAAAGAACTATATAATCATATCCTTCAGCAAGCATAACTCCCCTTGTAACTGCCACATTGACAACAAAGCCCTGAAAATTGACCCCGCAGTTAAGGATCTAGGAATCTATGTTGACAATAAACTGTTCTTTGATCACCATATATCTGGTATTCTGTGAAAGTCCTTTTTCATTGCACAGTTTATAGTAAAAGGTATGGCTTCCAGGTCCAGAGTTGTATTAATTCCACTTTACTTGGCACTCATTAGACTAATTATTCAATATAATGCCTCTTTTGGCATGTGCTTGGCCAAACACTAGTCACAACTGAAATGACTACAATACTTTCTCACTAAGAAAATCAAGGACCTAAATCAGAAAAACTATATAGACCATCTCAAAGACTCGTCCCTGTTCTTAGTATCATACCATCCACTGAAACGTGACCTCTGCCTCATGCATACAGCATCAATATATCCTGTCTTGTCAGACCTATTACACATTTGTAAGTCCAAAGGTGACATAAACATGAATGCAAAGGATCTCAATCTCGCATGCAACATAAACAGATCATTTCTAATGGACAGGTATGTATCACATAGAATTCCACTTTTGAGGAACCGTCTTCAACTCCACATAAAGAAAAGTACTTCTCTTACCCTATTCAAATGTAATTTGGACAAAAAGGTTCATAGGTTCATAAGCATTTACTAGGATAACAACCACAAGGGCCTTTTTAAGCCTAGCCATGCCTCCGAAATCTCTGACAAGTTATCATACTCTTGGTAAGCGAGCTTGGGAGATGAAATATTTATAAGAAGAGGCCTGGGAAATGAATCATAAGGTGCTTGTGTCCATTAGAAACATTGGTGCCAAACCAGGGATGGATTTCTTCTTCCCCAGCCAATTGCCCAAGTTACACTTGAATTTGGTTACGGATGGACTATGACTGAGTCATGCTCATATAGAGAGTAACTGTAAATTAACCCGTGGTTTAGTACCCTTATATATACATACACACACACACACACACACACACACACACACACACACACACACACACACACACACACACACACACACACAAAAATAAAAGGGCTAAAAACTACCTTGGGAGTAAAAGGCTAGACTTCTTCATATCCCCCTAGTTCAATAGCTTAGTAAGTACCTATGAACCTTGGCATGCTAACAGATGCACACTTATATAGCCATACCAGAAAAATGTTTCATTACTGCACTTTGAAAAGATACATATGCCTATTTTCTTTGTTGGCTATACATGCCAGTCATAGTTATAGTTTAGTCAGCTAAATTACTGTAAAGTCTGTATATTTTTTATTTGCCCAGGGCATCGTTGTGAAACTTTCACTAAACAAATATGTATGCCCCAGTTAAAATAAGTAAAAATACAGAAGACACCTCAGCCTGGAACTGAACCATAGGGTCCAAGCATTCTTAAACAAGCCACATGCATCTTAATATTTTCTTGTCCATTTTGGGTCATTTAAAATGTGACACTTTGTTTTCCTAGAAATAATATGATTTTACTCATTTTAGTTTATTAAGATAAGCAAGCCTAGATGCAGCACCATTCTAAAACTGTGTAACACCTGATCATTCATTTTTTGCACAAAATGTATTGCATTTTTCCATAGGTCTGTGTCCTTCCTGTTCCACATAACCTTATAGAAATTTTGTAATGGATAATTACGCACACACACACACACACACACACACACACACACACACACACACACACACACACACGCACATATATAGATGTAGTCATCAGTTACAACCACTTGTATGATCATGTACACTTCAGTTGTTTTCTTGTAATCAAATGAATGAATACATGCATACATAATGACCAAGAAATGCATTACAGTTTGCTGTTGTTAAAACCATGCAGTGCATTTCATCTGAATCCCCATGCCCTCCCAAACTCTTAAATCAAGAATAAGGTGCAAAGCGCCAAAATCATGGACATATTTTAAATATTGCTAGCATATACTTAGGACAGTAATAGTATAAGAAGTCATACATTAACAATCATTTTCTGAATTACATGAAGTCTGGAACTCACAATTCATTAGTTAATTATTCCAATCCACAGCAGTTTGCTAGAAAACCACAGGTGTTTCAAGGAACACACCACAATATGAGGCAAAATATAGGACAGTTGAAAACTATGCCCTCTGCAAAAATACACACACACACACACACACACACACACACACACACACACACACACACACACACACACACAGATGTGGTCATCATTACCAGCCAATAGTATGACTGTGTGTATTTCAGATGTCTGTATAGTGGCTCAGAAATGTAGCTCAGCTTACTGTTCTCAAAATCAACATTGCAGCCAAATGCAATGCCATCGACCTTCTCAGCATTTTAGATCAAATATCAAAGACAAATACCCAAAATCAGGAACATATTTTAAATATCGCACTTGCATACTCAAGCATATGATAAAATAACAAGCTTTGTATTAACAAGCATTTTTCTGAAAGGAATGAAGTCTGAAACTCACATGTAATTATTTAGTGACTGGAATGTAAAATATGTGTGAAAACCACAACTTGTCCAGGAAAAGAACAAAATACCTCTCAGCATCTTTGTTCAAGAATTCTGCAGAAAGCCAAAAATAATTAGGGGACAAATCTCCAAAAAGGGCCCCAAGAGCACTGCCTGAGTGAGCCACAAATGATGGTGTAATGGTTCAAATCTTGTGTACATGACTACAAGAAGTAGTGCATTAGATGATTTGAGCTCTGCTCTAATCAGCTGACAGCTCTGCTTTACTTAAGAAGTTGACATAATAAGAGGATTTTCATTGATGCATTTTCTGAACAATACAAAATGTGAAAGTCTAATGGCTGGTGTTAGTGATGTAATCCTTAGTGATTAACCTGAAAAAGAAAAACATGAGGCACACAGGAGAAATACGAGGCAAAACCAAGGATATTCCGCAAAACTGAGGATAATTGAGAGACAGAATTATGTCCTCCAATAAGTAGATGCACACACACACACACACACACACACACACACACACACACACACACACACACACACACACACACAGACACACACTTATTTACCATCCACACTAAACACCGCAATGCATTCAGTGTTCTATTTTATCAGCTTTTTTAAAAAGACAAATTTAGCTCAAAATTAACCTTTATTTCCCCCTCAACCTTCCCTCAGGAAATACCATCAAGTATAACTCCTTTTGCTATCACTAGGGAGTAGGTCTTAATGCTATCTCTAAGGCCAAGACAACTGTATCAGTGGGTATGGACAGTATCCCAGAGTGCCTTCTAAATAGCATGAAACATGACCTAGCACATCCTCTAGAATTTCTATTTAACTTTAGCCTTGAGAGAGGCTTCATACCTCATGAATGGAGAACAGTAACTGTCATCCACTGCACAAAGATGGGTCATCTACAGACCCAGACAACTACAAACCCATAACTCTGACTAGTCTCATGTGCAATGCCATGGAAAGATTTATCATGGAAATTGTGACACTGCCAGCCAAGCTATCTGGAATTTTGTAAATAATTATGTCACTTGAAATTATTAAAATGATTTATATAGAATTGTGACACTGCCAGCCCAGCTATCTGAAATTTTGTAAATAATCATATGTCATTTGCGAATAGTAATATGATTTATATGCTTGTCCTACAAATGTAAGAGAACTATATGTTATGTACTGAGCTTCAAGAGTATATCCACAGTGTACTCTACTGGAAAAGAACAGAAATGTGTATAAAGTTTATACCTGTGCAAATGTGTGTTTTGATAGTAGAAGCTGGAACATACAGCATTATCTTGCAAAACTTCAAGAAAATAAGTTGAAAAGTTAAGTGTTTTATGATTGTGTTAGCTCAGTTTCAGTGCAGCAAGCAGACACAGTGTCTAGAGCTAGAGGTTTTCCTATTGTCTTGAAACAGAAATAATTACTAGGTTTCAAATGTAAAATTGTTTTTATTACTCTACAAATTCCTAGCAGCTGCACAATTCTGAGAGATATGTATTTTTGACACAGAGGTGTTAAATTATTCTAAATATCTGTTTAGCCTGGGAACTGAAGTCAGGTGACAAAGAGTGATGTCATCAGAGCTAACCCAGCAGTAATGTTGATTATTAATTTAAGAACTTTCTCAGAGAAAGACTGGGTATTTTCTATCTTGTCTTGGACCTGGAAACATCTTCTCATCAGGACTTGCTTTGCTAAAAATAAGTAACCAGGGTACAGTAATCTATCTTAGATATAGATATGAATATAATAAAGATTAGTTTAGATGTAAAATAAATAAATACAAATAAAAATAAATAAATAGATGTTTTCTGTATTTATTTGAGACTGTCCTGCAATGTTGTTTTAAACTATTTCCTGTGATTCTGAACTCAGCAGTTACTATGTTGTTTGAGTATTGTCTGGTTCTTTTTATTATTTATTATTAATATATATTTAAACATTTTAATTGTGGCTGGTTTGTTTAGAGATAATTAAGCTCTTAGCATATTTGCATATGTATCTGGCGACACTGTATAGGCCACTCCATTAGCCTTGGACTTGGCCACACTTGCCATTTGGATAATAGTAACATTACACAGTAGGATTGGGCACCCTTTGTAAGGGCTTTAGAGTAGCTGATAAGTAGTGGTTAGTGGCAGTGATAATTACCTTATAGTCTGGGCAGAAGGGGTCATAGCTATTAAACCTGTGCCAGCCTTCCTCAGGAGTGTCTGGGTGTTTGTATATATGGACAGAGAGGGTGCCAAAGGTTTTAGCTTGTCCACTCAGCTGAGATCTTAACCCTATAGCTGTGCCAGTGGGAAGTCTTATTGGGGATCTGGAGAAAGAGGGAGAAACCAGCCCCAGAATGACTGTGATCTTTGTGTGCTCTTAAGGGAACTTGTACTTTACTGTGTGTGTACTTGTCATCCTCCCATTGTGTACATCCCTCACTGGTGCTAGTGGTAAGATTGAGGATCCTTGATTATTGGGCCAGTGCAGGGGTGTCACAAATCACATTTTCATAAAATTAAAATTGTTTACTCAGGCTATATTTTCCCTGCACAAGTAGCTGACACACATACACACTTTGATATTTGATTGATATACAAATACACACACACACACACACACCTGGGAAAGGCTGGCGCCAGGTTTACTAGATATGCCCCCTTCTGCACACTCTATAAGGTAGTACCAGCTGTCACCAGCCACCTTTACTTATCAGCTACTGTAAGACCCTTACAAAAGGGTGTCCAATCCTACTGTGTAATGTTACTATTATCCAAATGGTAAGTGCGACCAAGACTTTCAAGGCTATTTAGGAGTGGCTTGTACAGTGTCAGCAAATACACATGCAAGTATTCTAGGAGCTTAAATATCTCTAAAAAAACAGCCACAATTGAAAGTTTTAAATATATTTAATAATAAATAATAAAAGAACAAGACAATACTCCAACAACACAGTAACTACAGAATTCAGAATAACATGAAATATTTTAAATCAACATTGCAGGACAGTTGCAAATAAATGCAGACAACATCTAAATTAATCTTTACTATATTCCTAACTATCTCTAAAATAAATTATGCCCTAAATAACATATTACAGAGCAAGGTAATTGTAGTGCTGAAGATGAGCGTATGTTTCTAGATTCAAGACAAGATGCAAAATGCACAGACTTTCTCTGAGAGAGTTCTTAAATTAATAATTAACCTTACTGTTGTATTAGCTCAGATGGCATCACTCTTTGCCACCTGCCTTCAGTTCTCAGGCAAACAAAACCTTAACAAAATGTAACATTTCTCTGTGAAAAATACATATCTCTCAGATGTTTGCCTAGAACTGGAAGTTGAAAAACAATTAAACACGTTTACATCTGAAACCTAGTAATTATTTCTGTTTCAAGACAATAGGAAAACTTCTAGCTGTAGACATTCTATCTGCTTCCTGCACTGTAATTGAGCTAATAGAATTGTAAAACAATTTCCACTTATTTTCTTCAGAATTTGCAAGTTAACTCTATATGTTCCAGCTTGTACTATTAACACATACATTTGCACAGGTATATAGTTTATACACATTTCTGTTCTTTTCCGGTAGGGTACACTGTGGTTACATTCTTGAAGCTCAGTATATAACATACAGTTCAGCACACACTTCTGCACTAGTAGCTTAATATACACATAACATATACGTCCCTTACATTTGTAAGACGAGCATATGGATCATATTAATATTCACAAATGACACCCAACTATCCACAAAATTCCAGATAGCTGGACTGGCAGTATTTCCCTGGTGTCACATTTCTTCCCTCCCATAAATCTCAAGAAAGTTTTTCAACTGACTCTTGAGAAACCTTGCTTGAGAGGGTTGAGCCAATCTAGGAATACCTTACCCCATGCTCTGTCTTGAGATTCCAGCTACCTTGGCATTGTTGACCACAGTACTGTGCTGTGCTGTCTCATCATATACCTGCAACCCTAGGCTCCACCATAGTAATTTGGGATTTTCCTGGCTGGCTCCCTCTAGCCATAGATTCTCCTCAGACTCCTCCTGCAATCAACTGCAAATGCTCAGTGCAAGGGCCTCCCTATCATGGTAAGGTTTCATCATGTTAAAGTGATACAGTTTATACCCCTGCCTACTGCCCAGCAGTTCTACCATGTAGTTAACATCACTGACCCTCCTTACCACCTTGCAGGGTCCATCCCAAGCTGTCTGCAGCTTGTTGTGTCTGACAGGAATGAGAATCATTACCTGCTGCCCAATAGCATACTCTCTAGCTCATGCATTCTTGTCATACCAGACCTTTTTCTGCTATTGGGCTTCTGCCAGGTTCCACCTGGGCCAAGCCCATGAGTTCCTTGAACCTTGTCCTGAGGTTTAGGACAACTGCCACAACAGACTCATTGTGGGATTCACACTCACCCTCCCATTCATTTCATATCAAATCTAGTGCCCCACTCATCCTATGCCCATAAAGCTACTCAAAGGGTGAAAAACCTGTGGATTCCTGGGGAAACTGTATGTAAGCAAACAACAGGTGGGGCAAATATTT
Organism: Protopterus annectens; assembly: GCF_019279795.1. Lineage (NCBI taxonomy): Eukaryota > Metazoa > Chordata > Ceratodontiformes > Protopteridae > Protopterus > Protopterus annectens. The sequence goes on along the minus strand of NC_056743.1, from coordinate 1,644,052,975 downwards.
GTCCCAGTCCCTCTTAAACTGGTCTGCAAATGCCTGTAGCATTGTCATGAGTGTAGAGTTTAACCTTTCAACAAGACCATTAGTCTGGGGATGGTAGGGGTGGTCTTTAGGTGCTTCACCACACAGTACTTCCACACACAAGCTAGCAGGTCTGACATGAAATTGGCATCTCTGTCAGTCAGTTTTTCTTTTGGGAAAACAACCCTGCTGAAAATCTCTTACAAAACATTTGCCACCTGTCCTGCCTCAATGGAGGACAGAACCACTGCCTCAGGGTATCTGGTAGCATAATCCACTATCACTAGGATATACTTCTTCTCTTTGGAACTTGTGGGACTCAGAGGCCCCACAATATCCATAGCTACCCTCTGAAATGGCTCTTTAATCCCAGGAAAAGGCATCAAAGGGGCTTTCACCTAGACTCCTGCCTTGCCTACCTTTTGGCACTGCTCACGGGCCCTGCAGTACCCTGTTACATCTCTAGAAATTCCAGGCTATTAGAAATTCTACACACTACATATATTTGTATGTTTTATGCCCATATGACCTGCAAAGGGAATATCACGGGCTATGGCTAGAAGTGCCAGACCGTAAGCTCTGGGCACTACCACCTGCTGTATTCTCTCACCCTCTAGCCCTCACTCAGGGGTCCACTCTCTATACAGTTACCCTTTGTCCTAGTATACAGATTCCCCCTTCCCTTGAGAATTAGGTGCCTCACTAGCTACCTCCCTCAGGACTTGTAATGTAGGGTCTGAGAGATGAGCCTGTCTTAACTTTCTCTTAGTAACCCTTCTCAGGTCCCCTTCCACAGAAAGTCTGGTATTCTTTGACAGCAGTGCCTCACTGTCACCCTGGGTACTACTACTCACCTCTGCCCTTGTAGTCACTCTGTCCAAGGGAATATCAGTACCCACAAGCAGCTGTGGCTTACCTTCAGTCTCACTGCTACAGGGTAGCTCCCTCCCTGAAGCAACCACCTCACCAGTCCTGGCTGCAAGTGTGCAGTCCCTCTGGGTCTCCCCCAGGCTACCAGACACACATACCTGTCTCCAAGCCTGACTGCATGGAACTGCATGCACACACATTACTGCATTATTAAAATCATTCCATATCAGGACATCTGCAGTGATATCCTCAAGCACACCTACTTGCTGGCTTCCGTTTCCACCCTCCCAGTCAAGGTGAACCCTAGCCAAAGGTATTTGGAATGGGGTCCCTCCTAAAACTCTGACTGGATTAGACTGCCCAAGCAACTAGTGTTCCTCTGTAACCATTGCAGGCTTCACAATTGTTAGGTCAGTGGCTGTGCCTCTCATAGCCATGGCCTCTTTCCCATTCACTAAGATAGGATATAACTTATTGTGGTTGTTTGGTACACTTGTTGTCTTGAGACAACCTACTGTTGGTATTTTGTCATTCCCACTTATTGGCTCTCCCACCTTTTGTTCCCCACCTTGCCTCCTTGGGCATCTATATGCTACATGGCTCAACTGGTTGCATTTAAAACATTTAACCCTTGGTCCTGGACATGTACCTGGACTAGTGGCTTCCCCTGCTACTGGCTGACTCTGTTGTGGCAGTCTAAGCTGCCCAGTATGGGTTCCCTCAGAGCCATGAGCAGCACTGGGTGTCCCTTTCCTGCGTAGTGATGCCCTGCTTGCAAGGTATAAGTCTCCCTTCTTCCCCAACTCATCTACAGTTTTGCATTGTCTATCAGCTAACCAGATTTTCAGGTCCTCAGACAAAGTGCTTAGGGCTTGTTCTCTCACCAAAAGCTCTGCCAGCCCTTCAAAAGTGGTGAGCTGACATCCATTCACCCACCTATGAAAATAAGTGATTAGTTCAGCAACATATTCACACACACTTTCATCTGTCTTGTGTCTATGCTCATGAAACTTTTTTCTATAAGCTTCAGGTGTTAACTTAATACATTCTAGCAAACAGTTCTTTACAACATTATAATTTAAACAATCAGTATCACAATTTGCAGATAACAGTTACGGCTTTCCCATGGAGTAAGGGGGTCAAAAACCACACCTAGAGTCCTTGGTTAACATTAAACTGTTTACATACCTCTCAAACATATGAATGAAACTATCAAAATTATCCCCCTCTGTAAATTGTGGAAGAAATTTACTGACCTTTGTTGCTTCTGAAGTTTGGTTACTCCCTTCCCCATTACCTCCATGACTCTGGCGAAGAGTCAGCATCTCCTTTTCATGTTGTCTCTGCCTCTCATTCTCCTCAGCCTGCAGATGTCACAGTTTCTCATTTTCCCCAGCCTTAAGATGTTGCAGCTTCTCATTTTCCTCAGTTGTCTCAGTCTCTTCGTTGCTTCTATTTCCAAATCCTTGCCCTCCAACTCAAGCCTCTTTAACTCCAGACAGATTTTAAGTCCTCTGTGGAAAGGTTGACCTGTACATTTTCTGAGAGTTGCAAATCTCTATGGTCAGTCTGATTGTCATCCTCATTGCTATTCTGTGATACAGCTGTGACTAAAACTGCAATTGTGTCTGCTTTAGTCAGGATGGCATGCACCTGTCCTTTAGCCTGGCGCATCTCAGCCAACTGGCTCCTTGTCAGCTTGACATACTCCTCTGCTGACATGCTTGCCTTCTCCCCCTGACTAGCTAAGCTAACAAAAAATAAAACAATTGTGATATGAACCCTGAATGTTCACTGTGTGGCTGACTGAGACTACAAAAACCTTCAGTGACCACTTTACACAGGCTACAGGAATTCAATATCCACACCACTACAAACCAATTAATATGTGATCTGGCTAACTCACCACTGTCAACCAATTAATATCTGATGTGGATGTCCCACCACTGCCAAGCAATTAATATGTTATGCCCCTGCACTGGCCCAGTAATCAAGGAGTCTCAATCCTCACCACTAACACCAGTGAGGGATGTACACATTGGGAGGATGACAAGTACACACACAGTAAAGTACAATTTCCCTTAAGAGCACACAGAGACCACAGTCAGTCTAGGGTTGGTTTCTCACTCTTTCTCCAGATCCCCAGTAAGACTCCACACTGGCACAGCTATAGGGTTAAGATCTTAGCTGAGTGGCCAAACTAAGACCTCCAGCACCCTCTCTGTCCAACCAGTGCTTCCTGCCCCTGCCCAAGTATCTGACACATACACACACTTTGAGATTTCATTGATATACAACCACACACACACCTGGGAAAGGCTGGCACAGGTTTACTACCTATGCCCCCTTCTGCCAAGACTATAAGGTAGTACCAGCTGCCACTAGCCACCCTTACGTATCACCTACTGAAAGGCCCTTACCAAAGGGTGTCCAGTCCTACTGTGTAATGTTTCTATTATCCAAATGGTAATTGTGACCAAGACTTTTAAGGCTATTTAGGAGTAGCCTGTACAGTGTCAAAAATACATATGCAAGTACTTTAAGAGCTTAAATATCTCTAAACAAACAAGCCACAATTGAAAGTTTTAAATATATTTAATAATAAATAATAAAATAACAAAACAATACTCAAGCACAGTAACTACAGAGTTCAGAATCACAGGAAATAGTTTAAAACAACATTGCAGGACAGTCTCAAATAAATACAGAAAATATCTAAACTAATCTTTACTATATTCCTATCTTTAAAAGAAACTATGCCCTTCTAGCTGGAAATTTCTGGTTAAAGGCTTATAGTGCCTGCATATTTAAACTGCTTCTTACTGAAATTGGTACACATTGTTTGCTGTAGCATAGACTAGATCCAGGCCTGCTGAATCTAGCTTTGTTTGTATAACTTGAGCACTAATCCAGGCATTCTTTAAAGTATGCAATTGTATTTATTACTGCTTGGTAGTAACTTGATTAAAGTGTAGCTATCATTCTAAGCCTTTTGGATTAAGCACTTGGGATTCAGAACAGTTGTTTTACATTAGGAAGGTTTGTGGCCTGCACTGTGGTGGCAGGACAGGTAGCTTACATCCTTCTAAGTTGGGAACTGCTGATTGAGGGCTCAGTGTCTGTGATTCTAAAAGTGTATTAATTCTGGTTTAAGCACTTGGGCTTCAGGCCAGTTGTTTTACATTAAGAAGGTTTGTGGTCTGCACTGTAGTGGCAGAACAGGTAGCTAACATCCTTCAAAGTTGGGAACTGCTGATTGAGGGCTCAGTGTCTGTTATTCTAAAAGTGTATTAATTCTGGCTTAAGCACTTGGGCTTCAGGCCAGTTATTTTACATTAAAAGGGTTCGTGGTCTGCACTCTTGTGGGAGGAGAGGCTGGAATCTGCCCTTCTGAGCTGGGAATTTCTGGTTAAAGGCTTATAGTGCCTGCATATTTGAACTGCTTCTTACTGAAATTGGTACACCTTGCTTGCTGTAGCATAGACTAGATCCAGGCCTGCTGAATCTAACTTTGTTTGTATAACTTGAGCACTAATCCAGGCATTCTTTAAAGTATTCAATTGTATTTATTACTGCTTGGTAGTAACTTGATTAAAGTGTAGCCATCATTCTAAGTCTTTAGGATTAAGCACTTGGGCTTCAGACCAGTTGTTTTACATTAGGAAGGTTTGTGGCCTGCACTGTGGTGGCAGGACAGGTAGCTTACATCCTTCTAAGTTGTGAACTGCTGATTGAGGGCTCAGTGTCTGTTATTCTAAAAGTGTATTAGTTCTGGTTTAAGCACTGAGGCTTCAGGCCAGTTATTTTACATTAAGAAGGTTCGCGGTCTGCACTCTTGTGGGAGGAGAGGCTGGGCTCTACCCTTCTGAGCTGGGAATTTCTGGTTAAAGGCTTATAGTGCCTGCATATTTGAACTGTTTCTTACTGAAATTGATACACCTTGTTTTGCTGTAGCATAGACTAGATCCAGGCCTGCTGAATCTAGCTTTGTTTGCATGTTTGTTGTTTGTTTGCTTGTTATTTCCCTGAAATGCTAATTCCACCTAAAACGCGGCTTTTCAGTGCTTCTGTGGATCCCAAGTGATATCTGCATTGCTTACTGTACTTATTTCCTTGTTTCACTTGAAAGAAAGTTACTGTTTGTCATTTTTGCATTTAAGTTACCTGTAACACATTGCATTTAAGTTAGCTGGCACTTGCTCACTAAAGCAATTATATAAGTCAGCACTAAAATATTAAAAGCACTACACCCTCACAAACTCCCCTTGAGTACCTCATTCCCCATTGGCCCATTTTTCAATTATAAAGGAATTCCCAATACTATTCTAGCATGTCCAAAAGTCATTTGTCAATCTACTATCTGGTCCAGCTGGTGAATCTGGGAATCTTGAGGCAATGTTACAACTGCCTCATGTACACAGACAACCCTCTCCTCCTCCAAACAAATTCCAACACATGTGAGAGATGCAACCATATAGCCATACTGGAGGCTAAGCTCTCTCAACTCAGTACTGGCGAAACCAGTCAGGAGGAGAAGGAAACCACACTCACTACAATTCCAGTCTCACATAGACCTACCACGACAGCAAACCAAACACATAAACACACAAAAACATACTTGGAGGCTCTAAATAAAAATCTGCCTAAGCAGCAGAGACTTCCAAAGCAGACACCCAAGCAACCGCTACCCCAAAACAAAACACATGCAACACATAGCTCACAAAGCCAGCGTGCTGAACAGTCACAGCCCTTAAGGCTAAACAACACACCTGATACACTTGTAATAGGTGACTCTATCATCAGGCACACTGATGTCCCGCTCACCAGGATGAACAAGGAGAAGGTCATGGTGAGCTGCCTGTTGGGCGCTAGGATCTGCCACATAACACAAGCACTCAGGTCACTCCAAGGCAAGTACAAATATGACTCAGTCATTGTCCATGCTGGTGTGAATGACCTGAGACGTACCTCCCTAGACTACATGAAAAGAGATATAGAGGAGCTCTCTGAGCGTGTAGCCCAGGCCGGTATGACCCTGACCTTGAGTAGCATCTTACCCTCACCAAGAATGATGTCACAATATGAAGACAAGATGATCAATTTCAACAATTGGCTTAAGTATTGGTGTCATTCAAAGGGGATCCAATGCCTGTCAGCCTGGGATGACATGCTCGACAAGCCACGATGCTTCGCTAGGGACGGCTTGCACCTGTCACCCCTGGGCTTTCGGATATTGGCAAAGGCTCTTGCTACCCCCATAGTGCCTTTTTAGGCAAGGCTCAAAACACAAACCCACCTCCATAGGTATCACAAGGGATAAGAAACTAAGAGTAATGCTACTCAACGCCAGAAGTCTAAACCTCAAGATACACGCACTCGAAACTCTCCTTATCATGGAGAACATCAATATCTGTGCAGTAACAGAAACCTGGTTCAAGGCTGCCGAGAGCACCCCAGCACTACCAGATTATACCTCATACCATGCTTTTTGGCCCAAAGACTTGGACCGAACCACAAAAGGAGGGGGAGTATCAATATTCGTCAAAGATACCCACACCTCCAGGTTGGTGGCACAGCAAGAAGCATCAGAGACTATCCTTGTGCAACTAACAGTGGGTAAAACTGCCTTCCAGTTTATAGCCTGCTACAGACCACCCTCCCAAACCCAGCAACCCCACTCGGCCTTCCTGAGAACACTGGAAAATATGAAGGTCTCTCCAAGCACCATTATATTGGGTGAATTCAACTACTCAAACATAGACTGGGAGCATTACTCTAGCTCCAACACCCTAGCCCAAAGGTTCCTAGAATTTATAAACTCAAATGGTATGGAACAACTTGTTACCACTCCCACAGGTGGGGAAAACATACTGGACCTGATCATCACCAACATGGGGACTCTATGCTCCAGATCAGAAGTGTATCCCTCACTGGTAAGATCAGACCATAAACTAATCTCACTGGATATTCACATCCCGACTCCACCCCCTGCCCTGAAAACCATAGTGAAAAACTTCTCTAAAGCAAATTTCACACTCCTCAAAACCGAGGTGGAATCCTTCAAAGGCCCCGGGCCTGTGGAAAATACGGCCCAGACCACAAAATCCTTTATAAACGCATTCTATGAACACCTTCAGGAATGCATGGATCATGCAATCCCAAATAAAACCAAGACCCAATCCTCCAAAGGCAGACGTCCTGTCTGGTGGACCCCAGCCATAAACAAACTATACAATAGAAGGAGGAAGCTACTACATGATAGAGCAAAATCCCAAAAAGGGAAGGCATTTCTGATCAGTATTAGCAAAAAACTACGGGCACTCATAAAATCGTCTAAGGCCAGCTTCAAGAGAAAAATTGCACAGGACACTAAGGATAATCACAAGGCTTTCTTTAGTTATGTTAGGAACCTGGGTGGGAATTTCCAGATATGCTCAGAATTAGTCCAAAATGACAAAAAATACACCGAACCCACAGACATTGCCAATATCCTAGCTGACAGGTTCAGCGCAAACTTCTCCCCCCCTCCCCACCAAAAGGGCAAATATCTATCCCAGAAGAGTGTTGCCCCCCTGACATCTCAGATGCTCAGGTAAGAGCTGTCCTCTCCAAAGCAAAAAACACAGCATCAATGGGACCAGACGGTGTCCCGGCTGCCCTACATGAACTCCAAGAAGAGCTAAACCCAAACATAAAACTACTGTTCAATCTCAGCCTTACTACAGGATATGTACCCAAAGAGTGGCGTACAGCAACAGTGGTCCCTCTCCACAAAGGTGGTGCCTCAACAGATCCTGGAAACTATCGCCCCATAAGCCTGACTAGCTTGGTCTGCAAAGCTATGGAAAGGATCATCATGGACCTCATAAATAAAGATATTGGGACCTACAGACACTGGATCCTACCCAGTTTGGCTTTGTTAAGAGCAGATCCTGCCTCTTAAACCTGGTTGATTTCTTTGAAACAGTCACCAAGGCCATTGATGAGGGGAAGGTGGTCCACACAGCCTACCTCGCAAAAGCCTTCGATACAATACCCCACTCGGGCATTATAGATAAGCTCACCAAATTAAATATAAACCCCTATGTCACTAGATGGTTTGCAAATTGGCTCAAGGACAGAACCCACATGGTTATAATTGCTGGAGCCATGTCAGACTCCAAACCAGTTACAAGTGGCATCCCACAAGGCTCAGTCCTGGGACCTCTCTTGTTCGGTATATATTTCTCGGAGGTACAGGCCAACACGGAAGGACTGTGGCTGACCAAGTTTGCAGATGACTGCAAACTGGGCGCCATAATCGACTCTCCAGCCAACACAAGCATCCTCCAAAAGGACCTCATAGAAACAGACAACTGGTGCCAGAGCCATGGCCTCAAGCTAAACGCCAAAAAGTGTATAGTCATCCCCTTTGGCAAAAACAAAGTGCCAAAAAATTACCACATAGGTGGTAATCCATTAAGTACAGAAGAAGTAATTAGGGACCTGGGGACCCAAGTTGATAGCAATCTCTCATCTGACAACCACGTGGCCAAAGTGGTTAGAAAAACATTTTATATAGCCCACCTAATCATGAAGGGATTCACATCTAGATCAGGGGAGGTCATTGTGCCTCTTTACTCATCCCTCATCAGGCCCATAATCGAATACAATGCCCCTTTTGGGATGTACCTTACCAGACACCTGCAGTAACTGGAAAGACCCCAAAAGTACCTCACCAAGAGGATCAAAGGGCTCAAACAGATGCCATATGCTGCCTGGTTAAAGAAACTCCAGCTCTACTCAGTGGCATACTGCCTGCTCAGAGGCGATCTGTGCCTGACGTATAAAGCCATGTCCAACCCGGAATTAATGGACATGCTACACCTCAGAAAATCCAAATCCCATCGAGCTACATGCTGGAGAGACTTGAACCTCAGCACTGAAATAAATAGGACATGCTGGAGGGACAGATTCATAACCCAGAGGCTCCTTTCACTCTGTAATAAAATCCCAGTCCAGGTTAGGCAGAGTCCCTCATTGACTCTCTTCAAGAGGAATCTTGATGAGTGGATGGGAGATCATAGGTTTACCCTGGGTATCATTTATGTGTCACTGTTAGACAGAGGCACAGTATACTAACCTCGAAAAAAGGCATAGCAAAATTAATTTAAAATGGGTGGCGAAAGCCAAACACACTCTGGCTAGGCTTATAAATGCCCTAGGGCAGATAGCCTAGTATGAACCTATGAACCTATAAATAACTTACTTACAGAGCAAGGCAAATGTAGTGCTGCTGATGTGTGGATGTTTCTAGATAAAAGACATGATACAAAATGCACAGAGTTTCACTGAAAGAGTTCTTAAATTAATAATCAACATTATTGCTGGGTTAGCTCGGATGACATCATTCTTTGTCACCTGCCTTCAGTTCCCAGGCTAACAGAAACTTAACACAATGTAACATTTTTTTGTGAAAAATACATATCTCTCAGATGTTTGCCAAGAACTTGAAGTCGTTAAACAATTAAACATGTTTTCATTTGAAACCTAGTAATTATTTCTGTTTCAAGACGATAGGAAAACCTCTAGCTCTAGACATCATGTCTGCTTGCTGCACTGAAACTGAGATAACAGAATCGTAAAACAATGTCTGCTAATTTTCTTCAGGGATTGCAAGTTAACTCTTTAAGTTCCATCTTCTTCTATTAACACATACATTTGCACATGTATATAGTTTATATATATTTCTGTTCTTTTCCAGTAGGGTAGACTGTGGTTACATTCTTGAAGTTTAATACATAACATGCAGTTCAACACACACTTCTGCACCAGTAGCTTAATATACACATAACATATAGTACTCTTACATTTGTAAGACAAGCATATGAATCATATTAATATTCACAAATGACACACGACTATCCACAGAATTCCATATAGCTGGACTTCTAGTATTTCCCCGGTGTCACATGATTATTAAGAGTTAGTAATATAAGATCTACTGTTAGTTTTAAATAATACATAACAGTAAGAACAGTATATATTCTACTGTTAAAAAAGTCTGAGTTATTAATTATCACCTTGTACAATCAGCTGTTAACCACAACAATATAAAACAAAGAAAGTGAAGGATCTCAAGATAACAATTTGCATTTATATAAAAGGTGGATAGCTATTTACAATAGGATTTATAAATTAATAACAGTAATACAGTGACCTGGTTAAGCATCAGTGATGTTTAGAATGCAGGAAGTTTGCATACTTTGAGTTTAGTTACCAGAGTGAATTAACTTAGGTAGGAGGCAACAATAAAGTAGGTGCTATCTTTTATCAATTAAATGGAAGCAATGGAAATGCATGAAGTCTTTTTTCCCATAAATTGTTTGCAGATTGTTAATTTTCAGAAATCTGGAGGAAGCTAATTCTATTTTATGGGGCTATCTTGAAAAAGCTTTTTTCTCATACTGTCTTCAGAAACTGGGGCTCTGTGACATACAGTCAAGCTTTCATTGTGTGTGTATAAACTAAATGTGTAGAAGTTTGTTTCTAGTTTATTTTTAGATTGTACAGTAATTATTTTATTAGAGTTTAAAGAATAGATTTGAAAGAAAAAAGTAGACTCATGCATACAAAGATAACCAGTTTAAATTTGGGAGTTTTGCAATGATGTTCATTCAGTGGCATTAGGGTCGGGGTGATAAATCTGTAGATTTTGTTGATCACTATTTGGATGGCACTAATGCATTATCTAGAGCTAAGTGTGGTTATTGAGAGGAGCATATTCCAGGCAGGGTATCGAGACACTTATTGCTATGGCTGTTCATGTTTGCAAGATCAAATGTTTGCTGAAAGAATAGTATGCTTTGATTTGTTTTCTTCCTTAGCTATAGTTCGTTTTTCCTGTGCTTTAAAGAAAAATCCAAATCCACAAGGAGACTAAAATACCTGTAATGTAGTACTTGATTTACTTTATTTTCCTCAAGATTACCAATTGCAAGATAGGAACTTTTATTTACAATATGCCTGGTACTGAAGATCATTGTGATTGTTTTATTAATATTTGGATGAGGTTGACTGGTTTAGAACCTGAGAACAAGTAGCAGGTGTCTGTAGGAGCTGGACGGGGATGATGGCAGTGAACAGCTGCTGCCAGCTAACACATTCCTGGAAAGAGAGGCAGTTCTGTCTAGTCACATGTGTGATGTCTAACAGTACCAAATAGGTTTTCTTTAAGTGGATTTAAAGCCAGCCAAGCCCTTGCTGTCAAGAGTGCATTCATCCTATGCAGTTGAGAGGAAAGGAGCTACCTAGGAGGAAAGAGAGTGGAGGGCATGCTCTTTGTTCACTTTACATGTGTGTTACCCCTAACCCCACCTCTCCCAACCCCACATTACGACCATTTATTTACTTATTTATTTATTTACTTATTTCTGTATGATAATTGGATGGGTGAACTGGTTATTGACTCTTTTCATTCATTACCCAGGTAACTCAAGAAATACAAAAAAAATACAATGCAAGCAATACAGTGTATGAAGACAGAGTACACATACTCAGTATTGTTTATTGTTGTACTTTTTTGTACAAGTTTTCCCTGATATTACCACAAAACAAGATTGCATTTATTTCTTTTATTTGCAGGTTGTTAACTGAGAGAGTTCATTGAGCTGAGGAGATGAGCCCTTTTTCAATGGAGGCCCAGGGAGAAAAGCTCCAAGTACATACATTTAAAACAAAATCAACAGGAATTAATACAGAAATTAAATTCAAAGTATTGCCAAACAGGATCATCAAAAGTTAATACAATATATTACACAATCTTAACATTAACAAAATTGTATTGAAGTAGTGATAAAAATAACAATGGATATATAGTGTGCAATAATAAGACGATCTAAACAACCTAAAGTAAGTATTCTAGTTGCGTGGTAAGATGCATTAAACACAGCAAAACACACACACACAAATAAACATAAAACTAAACTTATTCCTTAGCCCCTTCTCTAATACTAATCTGCAGATACTCATACACACACACACACACACACACACACACACACACACACACACACACACACACACACACACACACACACACACACACACACACACACACACATTCCCACACTCAGCCCCAATGATGAACCTTTCATAATAATGAAAGTTTTTCCATTCGGATACACTCCACCTTACTTAAATTTGCTAAAAGGAATTCTACCACTCTTCCGCTTGACATATTCTGCACTTGACCAGCTATGAACACAAAACCAGCAATCAACAAATGCAATCTGCAATCAGTGGTATGGTCCCATATCTATCATCTATCTATCTATCTATCTATCTATCTATCTATCTATCTATCTATCTATGGTTTACTATCATATTCTTGAAAATGCTTCCATCGAATGACCATAATGTCAATGAAAAATGTCAATTTCCTACATCTAAAAGGCAGAATGTCAGAAATGACATACACAAACATCTTGTTTCCACAATTTCAACATAGCAGGAGGAGACATCAGTCACCCATGCTATGCAGATTAACTTACTGTTACACTCAATGGCCAGTGGTACGGCAATCGTACTATTTTGCAGGGGTGCTATGCCACCCTGCACATTAAATATATCAACTCTGAGATCACACTACACTGAGGAAATGGACTAATTCCCTGTTCCTCACTGAACCATGACCTCCCTATACAATGTCAAACATGGTCGACATTTCATAAAGGCAAAGACCATATGGTCAAGACTTTATGATCGACCTTTGAAACATCGACCATGTGGAACAGGCATCTCTGTACAGTGTGGAATTGAAAGATATCCATCTTCTGCACTGTAGTGCGATCTCAGAGTTGGTATATTTAATTTCCGGTGGTGGTGGTGGTGGGGGGGGCGTAGAGCAATGTAAAGGTAAGTGATTGTTGACCATGTAAAGTAGACCTATTTATATATGTATATATATATATATATATATATATATATATATATATATATATATATATATATATATACATATATATATATATATATATATATATATATATATATGTGTGTGTGTGTGTTCATAGGTTCATAGGTAGGTACTAGACTATTGGCCCAAGGGCCTCCATAAGCCTAAACAACAAAGTTCCCTCGCTTACGTCACCCAAGAATGTTATTTTCCTGTGCCCATGTCGAGCAGAGCTACCAAAGTGATCCCTGGGGTGTATTTCCTATTTCCTATCCACTTATCAAGATTTTTCTTGAAGAGTGCTATTGAGGAACTTTGCTTGACATTGATGGGTAGCTTGTTCCAGAGTATGGGAAGTCTCTGGGACAGGAAGCTATCCCTCCAGCATGTCCTATTTATTGTGGTGACAAAGTTTAGGTCCCTAGAGCATGTAGCTCTGAGAGATTGGGATTTATTTAAGTATAGCATGTTCAACAGCTCTGGGTTTGACATAGCTTTATATGTTAGGCAGAGATTATCTCGGCGTAGGCGATATGCTATGGAGTAAAGCTGGAGTTTTTTGAGATGGTCAGTGAAGGGCATCTGTTTGAGGTCAGTAATCCTCTTTGTGAGGTACTTCTGTGGCCTTTCCAGCTGCTGCAGATGTCTTGTGAGGTACATTCCAAAAGGTGTGTTGTACATTATAATGGGTCTAATGAGTGTCGAGTAGAGGGGAACATTGACCTCTTTTTTCCTAGAAGAGAACCCTTTTGTGATGAGGTGTGCCATGTAGAAGGATTTCCTGACTATTGTGGCGATGTGATTATCAATGGAGAGACTACTGTCCACCTGGGTCCCCAGGTCTCTTATCACACATTTGGCATTAAGTAGACTGCTGCCTGTGTGGTAGTTCATGGATACAGAGTTTTTACCAAAGGGGATGATAATGCACTTTTTGGCATTAAGCTTGAGGCCATTTCTCTGACACCATGCATCTGTCTCAGTGAGGCCCTTCTGTAGGATGTCCAAATCATTTGGGCACTCAACTATTGCTCCTGGTTTGCAGTCATTTGCAAACTTCATTAGCCAAAGACCTTCTGTGTTAGCCTGTTCTTCAGAGAAGTAGATACCCGACAGGAGAGGTCCCAGGAATGAACCCTGTGGTACTCCACATGTCACTGGTTTGAAGTCAGATTTGGAGTCTGCAACTTTAACATTGTGGGTTCTGTCAGTGAGCCAATTGGCAACCCATCTTGTGACATAGGGATTTATACCTAGTTTAGTGAGTTTAGCTATAATTCCAGAATGGGGAATGGTGTTGAAAGCCTTGGCGAGGTCATGATAGGCTGTGTGAACCACCTTCACCTCTTCTACAGCTTTGGTGACTGCCTCAAACAAGTCAATCTTGTTCAGGAGGTATGATCTGCCTTTCACAAACCCAAACTGGTTGGGGTCCAGAGTTTGGAGGTTATCAATGTCTTTGTTTATGAGTTTGATAATGATACGTTCCATGGCCTTACAGACCAGGCTTATCAGGCTAATAGAGCAATAGTTCCCGGATGAGTGGTGGCTCCCCCTTTGTTGAGAAGGATAAATGTTGCTGTGTGACATTCAGTGGGCACAAAGCCTGATGTGAAACTATGATTGAACATGGTCCTTAGGTGGGGAGCCAGTTCGTTCTGAAGTTTGTGTAAAATGCAGCCTGGGATGTTGTCTGTTCCCATGGATGCTGTGTTTATATATATATATATATATATAAATATATATATATATATATATATACATATATATATATATATATATATATATATATAAATATACCAAAAACAGTCGCTTGTGCACGTTAAACGTAATATGTGCGTGCACGGAAAATAATAAAACACCAACACAAGTTAAGTTCCAGCACTGCACTAAAGATAAAAAACACACTTTAGAAGGAGTGAAATTTCTTCTTTAATCATCTCATAGCTCGCAGGCAGTAATCAACAGTACACTCCAAACTGGTTTCTCCCTTTAGACGTCATCAGTGGATCAAACATCAATTCACAATCACCATAATATATGTCTCTCTTAAAGAGACATAATCCCATAACATAAAAATACCCTTTAAATAACCAAATAAAGATATGTTTATACAAAAAAGAACTAACCTAATATATCCTCAGTACTAAACAATATTCCATTATAAATTCTCATTTAACCCAGGCTTATATAAAGCCCCTAAAGTTAAAATCCACATTCTTTCCTTTTTGTCCAACATTTGATGTTCTATATCCTCCCCTACATTGTTCTTACTTATTGTATCTATCCCAACAAATATAAAATGGGCTGTATTATGGTCTATTTTATGTTTGACATTTAATGTCACTTATATGCAATGCCACTCTACTTTTAAAAGATTTTGACATTTGGCCTACATAAAAGGTCCCACATCGACATATTGCCATATATACAACTCACTCTGTTTTACAAGTTATTAAATATTTTATATCAAAAACCTTAGAAGCATTAATAGATGTAAAAGATTTAGTCTTAGGGATAATATTACAATAAGTACACCTACCGCACGGATTACAACCTGTACTTATACTTACTCTATTCTTGCTATATTTCATTTTTTTATACCAAGAAAGAGATTCACCAATATTTCTCCCCCACCTATACCCAAATTTACAATATTCATCCAAATAGCCACCAAAAAATTGGTCCTGTTTTAAAATATACCAAAAATGATTAACTATACCTCGAAGTTTAAACGTATTAGTTCCAAAGGTAGCAATTAACCTACAAGGAACGTTCTTACTCCCATCATCAGATGGATCTCATGATTCCAAATCTCTTTTCATTCCCAATGCTTTTAATATTTACTGATCTATATCCTTCTTATTATAACCTCTCTGCTTAAATCTATGTCCCATATTTTTTATTTCTTCTCCAAATTCTTCCTCATTACTACATATACGTCTAACCCTTTGTAGTTGATTTTTTGGAATATTGGAAATTACATGTTTTGGATGACAACTATCTGCCCTCAGTATTGAATTTTTTGTAAATGGTTTTCTATAAAGACTTGTCCCCAAAGCCTGATGTGAAACTATGATTGAACATGGTCCTTAGGTGGGGAGCCAGTTCGTTCTGAAGTTTGTGTAAAATGCAGCCTGGGATGTTGTCCGGTCCCATGGATGCTGTGTTTATATATATATATATATATATATATATATATATATATATATATATATATATATATATATATATACATATATATATATATATATAGTCCTGAATTTAAAGATGTATTACAAAAAGAAGGCATGGCGATGGAACATTTCCTGGTAAGTAGATCAACTAATAAGTTGCAACATGGAACACAGCCTGCAAATTTTTTTCTTTCATATATGTTATTTCCCATCCAGTGGTCTAAATTTCATTCAAATACCTCGAACGAGGAATATTTACTTATAACAGCTGGTAGCCTTCTCCACAATAATTTCTTTATTATTTATTTATTTCACATTTGTTGACTGGGAGGGTCCAACTGAATTACAAGTCTATTTTCAGTAGAGGCCCGGGGAGAAAAGCTCCAAGAAAACATTTTTTTACATATAATTTTAAATAATGGTATCATTTGTGTGAAGAAGCTAATATTTTTTTTTCATTCTTTATTAGCAGATGTCATATGTATTTTTAATAATTTTGTAGATGGAAAAACTCATAATATTTCACTATGGAATGCTTTGAATACCAGACAAAACTTTCTTCAGTTTTAACAATATGTAAAGCAATGTTTGCATGCTTGAAATCTTCATTCTAGCATTTTTTGCAGGAAGAATATTTTACAGAAAATATTCTCTGCACTTGCTCCAAAGGAAGAGTATAATCCTTGCTGTAACCACAGAACGAGGTATTGAATTTCAGGGTAGGTAAAACAAAGGTTTTGAACAAGCCTTTCAATACAGTGGGACCTCTAAAAACCACAGTTATAAAATATAAATCAATTAATCTAATCTTATTTCTTGAACTTGTGACATTGTTTCTGTCATACAAGTATTAACTATACCACACAGATTCTAAATGATTTTAGTTATATCTAGTGGTATATTTTCTATTGTAATATGTATATCTTACCCATTACTGGCTAATAATATAACTTTGTATTTTTAAGGTGAACCTCAGGCCTAACTGCTTTACCTAGATACTCATCCTGTCCGGGTATTTAATGACATGATAACTGCAATTTGATGAGAAGATGACCCTCATCATTTACAGTAACTGCTTACTGTGATTTCATGCCTCTAACTGTTACAACAAAGGACGCTGACATAATATTAATAAATGTATGAGTCTCAGACTCCCAGTACTACTTTTTGAGGGACTTCTATCTTTAATTTTGTCCATCCTGAACAACTACTTAGCAGCAATACTTTCCATGGCTTATTGTCAAATTCTTGCTCAATCTTATAATATATTTGCTTGTCTTAAATTCATTAAGTTAGAAATAATGTTACCATGTGGCTATGTAGCAAAATATTCAGCAAAATTTTTGAAAATTGTCAGCACAGGAAGACCACCATCTCATTTGAGGTTGACCAGTTTGTAGAATTCAAACATACTGCCTACAGTAGATCTAGCATTCATAAATACATGTTGTGATAAGTCTAATGAAATTTAATACTTATTTTCCTGGTTTAGTAGTGCAGTCAAACATTTTATTTACATAAAGCTGATCTGCCTAAAATTGTAGTTCAAACATACCCTGCCCCTTATGTGGATAAGGATCACACTGGGAAGCATCCACTCATTTGTAGCTGTATCATCCTGAAGTAAAGCATTGAAAAGGAGCTGTTGAGGCATTTTAACCTGATTAATAAAATGTCATGGTAAATTCTCTGGCCCCATGCTTGAGGTCTTTGTAACCTTAAATATTGACTGGACAACTGTGCAGATGGTGTCTGTTAAGTCATAATTAATTGAAATCAGGGCACAATTTCTAGATGAGGTCACTAGTGAAAAACACTGCCTAAAAATTCTCACAACATGAAATGGGGTGGATAGCATACATAATTATTTAACAGTGGTCCGTCAAGAATGTATAGAAGCTTTTGAGAAAGAATATATTTGTAGTCACTGTTTTTGCTGTCTTTATTTGTCACCTGTTCGTCTTCAAACTCTCCTTAACTGAAAAAATGGTGTTTTCAACTTCCTAGTTAATACATTTAATCTCCTTTTGTTTGTACTCATTTTGCATGTTTTTGTATATATCATATCCATGTTTCTTCAACCTCACTAATAATTTAAGATTGATATTCAACCATTCTGCTGAATAAAACTTTCTAGTATTTAATTATTTCACCCTGCTTAGTTTACATTAATTATCATGACACACTTGTCATTACTTGGTCTATCCTTAAGTGCTACAGCATCTGTATAACACCTACTGTTATCAGCAGTGGCAATAAATTTCTGTAGATTTATATTTTTGTAGTTGTAAACCATAGTTGTATAGCTTATCTTAGAAGCATAAGGA
The DNA here is from genome assembly GCF_019279795.1 of Protopterus annectens. NCBI lineage: Eukaryota > Metazoa > Chordata > Ceratodontiformes > Protopteridae > Protopterus > Protopterus annectens. The sequence continues at coordinate 1,644,034,649 of NC_056743.1, read as the reverse complement.
ATGCTGAAGTATAATGTTCCATTATTATTACCTGGTCATCATAAAGCCATCATATCTGTGACAAGTCCTGGTGTATTCATGAAAGCAAACTTGCACCATGAATGAGAATGTACTTCAGCTCCCCAAGTAGGGGAGGTGAAACCAACTGATTGCAAATGCTTCCAGTACTTTACACATCTGGCAGAACAGCAGAGATGATTAGTTTGGAAGTTTAGTTTGGATGAATAAAGCTACTAATCCAGTCCAGGGATATACTCCATCAGTCTCAGTTTGCCTACTGTGTGATGCTAGTCCCTTAATCAGACAATTCTCCTGGGTCACCCTGTTGGTGAGTCATGGTACTGAATATCAGAGCAATAAACACGGTGCATAGAATGCTCGTGCACTGCAGCTGTCACTTTTTATTCTTCTACTGTATGATTTTATTTCAGCATTCATTCATGCCATCATTTTTATCAGTCTTGCAGCTGGTCAACAAACATTATTTTCTGCCAGCATTCCACATTGCTCCTGACTGAGTTTCTTAGCAGACTAAAGTCCTTCTTCTGACAGGCCATAACTTCTTTTCTTCTGGTTCTGCTTAATCAGGGCTGTGCTCAACCAACATTTTTTTTTATTTTCTTCACTCAGTGATTAAGAACTGTCAAATGTCTGCTCTGTGCAGTCTACATTTTTCTGCTATTTTAAGTCTACTAAAAACTACGTGTCAAAGTTCCAATGAAATATGTATTCTTGTCATCTGAGAGCCATTGAATTTGTAAGTTTTCAGTGAAGGTACCTTAAGCAGCACTTAGAAAAACTGGATAATTAAGGCCACAATAGTTGTATTTGGAGAACCTTTACTGTAATCTAGACCTACTACCAGATAACATAGCTTAAGCTTTGGGCGATTTAAATTACAGAGAGAGAGAGAGACAGAGAGAGAGAGAGAGAGAGAGAGAGAGAAAGACAGAGAAGTTAAAACAGACACTGGAATTGTCTTTCCCTACAGATGACTGGCATTTCCAGAACTAAGAAGAGGCAAGACTCTACTGTGCATAATCTTTACAGCAAATGTCTTCCTCCTGTCAAAAAAATTAAGTAATGCAATAAATATTTAAATATGCTCAAAGGAGTATCCAGTTGCAATTTCTGATTTATGCAACAAGTTATACAAGATTGAGGTAAACGTCTGGAGGCTACCAGACTTCAATAACTTACTGAATATTTTTATAACATTGTAATTTATATTACCATTGGTACATGTATCTGTTCGCTTCTAATTTATACACGTTTACATAACCCAAAGTAAAGATTTGTATTTTTATTTGTCAGTGTTTTTTTTTTCAAGTTGCTTTGTGAGTTGTAGTAGAACCATATATATGATATTGCAATGTTTTCTTTAATTTCTATGTAAACATATGCTTCTTTTTTTATTTTTTTTTCCAAGTGCTATGCATTTAATTAAATATCCATTGTAATTATTTCCACAACCAGATGCTAAAAATTTGGTATTTTTACAACAAAAATAGTCTATTGTCTGTCTGTCAATTAATGCAGAAGGTTATGGCATGTGAGCTGTGAACTAGATAATTCAGGGTTTGATTCTGTTGGCCTCCATTTGCATACTGTATAACTCTGAGCAAGTTATGTAATCAGGAAGCATTTTGCACAGCTGGGAATTTGGGCTAGGCTCCTCAATAGTCTAGTTTCCTGAACCGCATGCTTAGTAACTACAGCAAACCTACATTTACTATATATTTTACTAAAGCTCATTGTTAGTATCCATTATGTCTACTTTGTTCACTTTCTTTACTTTTCTTTATTGTCTTTCACATTTAATGATGATGACATGCTTTGAAATAGTAATGTCTTGTAAAATGATGCCAAAAAACTAAAAAAATAATGTAACCTATCTGGACAAGTGACAGAAGGACAATGTGTCCTGTGGCACCAAAAATGGCCATATAACAAAGGCTGCAGTTTCAGAGGGGGTGATTCTCAACAAATTGCCAGAAATCTCCAGACAACTTTACCAAAGAGCACTGGTGGGGATTAATTATCATTGCAATACACACTACTGAAGTCCAGTGGGAACCAGGTAGCAACAGATCTTGCACTAAATATACAGAGCATAAAACTGCATGCTGTGGATTGGCATATATATGGAACATGGTTAAATAGCCCACATTCCCCACATTGCATGCCTATGTGTGACTCTAGGAATCATGAGGAAACAAATCAGTGAGGCAACAATTAAAAAAAGGCAAAAACTCTTGCAGTGTAATGGCCATGACTTACCCAGTCCTCATACCACAACTAGAATGAATGGGTCAGAGATGAAAACTGGACTCTAACCTCAGAATCATAGATTAGTAGTGGTTACTGAAATGTTTAATAAACAGACAACTCTGGCAAAAGCTGTAGGAGAATCTGACTTCAAGAAGTGTCTCATTCTACTGCACTGATAATTGTTGGTTCTGTCCTTGAAAGAAGGAAATTATTTAAATGCCCTCCACTACAAAGCTTATTACTGCCCTACTGTCTATCAAGGGACCTCTGTTCTAGTAACAAATTCTTATTACTCACAAATAAGTCAAATAATGTTGCAGGAGACTCACTCTACTCCCAATGCATTACTAAACTCTGGAATAGTATCCCCACACAAATAAAACTCTATGACAAACTCAATAATTTTAAACCATTGCTTAAATGACATCTTACCAATCTTTGCCATGCACATGTTCATCATCAGGTTAAAATTTTGTGCTCACCATACAATACTGTACAAATATTCTCCTTAAAAAGAATATGCTCAATCTCTCACTGAAATGACAAAACAATTTTTATACATAACTGCTGCCTGTACAAATCACTAAGTTGCACGTGTGATTTCTCTTTAGTAACTTCTACCTCTGTAAAATCTTAGAATGTACAAATGTAACCACTGTATGTGTAGAACTGTAAATAGAAATGTAACTACTCTTTGTTTAACTGGAACTTACTATAATGCAATGTAAGCCTATGGGGCTTTTCTCCCCAGGCTTCCTGAAAATAGGTATTATACAGTTGGACTTTTCCAGTAAACAAAGATAAATAAGTAATAAATAAACCTTATTGCAAGCAGTACATTAAAGACTGTATGAGATGACATTTGCTTGTAAAGTTCCAGACTTGATTTTCAAAGCCAAGAAATAAAGAATTCTAAAACTCATATATACTCAGATTTACAAACTTGGGCAAGATATGCCGCACATATCTGGATTCTCCAACACCCCTAGATATGTGATAAGGAAACATTATATTAGTTGCATAAAGTCTGATCACAATTATGTAAGTTCATACTGCAGTTAGTATAGTATGTCTAACTCCACTGTGATCCCTTTATTACATCACTGCTGAAGTATTGAACCATTTACACATTGCTGAAGTAAAAAAGAATAAGCAAAATGATATCCTGTTACATGGGATTCCTTCAATAGGACCAGTCATCATAGTACAGCATTGCATACTATGTACACCCATGTGTCATTCATAGATGTTGTCATTCTTTGGTAAACTGCCTGTCATTACTGCATTATGATTATGATAAGCGAGCATTGTGTTTATGAAAATTCCAGGTGAACTGCTGTGTGTAGTGCTTGTTTCCAGAAAAATGTCAGGATACCAAATTTGCAAGATTAAGAGACGTGATAATCAGACAGCAAACTTCAGTCCAGAAGAGTAAACTAAACAATGGCATGTAAATGTAAATGAGTGTAGTAATGTTCTGTCACACATGCATGAGATGCTGCATTATTCAAAGATGTACTCTGCTATCCTACAGACCTATAAACACCCAGGAATAATATAGTGCTGCTACCTTGAGGGAAAACTACTGCTAACATGAGCCAGACATAACTTATAATTAAGTGAATGTTGCTGTTAGCTATGCAGTCCACTCCTCCAGCCCTCATATGACAGTGATAGCCCAACAGGTAGCGTCCGTACAATGTCTAGGTATAGTGCAATGTGCTGACCATGTGTGAACAGATAGACTGACCCAGATGAACTGATAGCAGCTGGATGTGCACACACCTGACAAGCTATTTAGACATGAATGTGTATAACATGTATAGATGCCAAGTATCACTGTAGACCAAGATCATAACAGTGGTCAGCATTCTAGGCACAGATGAATTTTAGGAGCCTGCCAGGGGTACTATAGGCTTATCACATGCTTGTACAAGTTACATTTTCAATCACTTTCAAGAATGTATGCTTACCCATGGAGAAAAAACAGTAATCTACATACTTTAATGCCAGAATATTGTCCAGGAAGATATCTGTAATGAGATGCCTCTAGCACTAAGCAAATCTTCATTTATGATTTGTCTATGTTGTGCACACTTATATTTCTGTTAGCACTTACTCATCCATGTCATGACTGAAAAGTCTAGCTAATGTACCTAGTTAACAAATTGTAAATAAAATAAAATAGCAGGTATACCTAGCGTATGGGGTGCTGTCAACTGCACATATGTAGCAACGTATGCAGCTGGGATGGGTGATGCCACAGCCTACTACAACAGGTGCATATTCTATTCTATCAATGATTAGGTGGGTTGTGATGTATTTGACAAGCATCATGGCAGCAACCATAATGCCAAATCTAAATATGGTGTGCACTACAGTATGCCTTACCGAGTGAAAGCATATCAGAGAATGATCTGATGGAGGATGAGTTATACCATGCAGTCAGCCAGGCCAGTGAGGGTATCAACCGACCAGACAGATGAGTCATGCAACACTGCTGACTATTATAAGTTCACAGGTTCATAGGGGAGTATAAGGCTATCTCTGATGGGACAGTTTTTGCCTAGCAGTACTTACTGCTTCTCATCCAGCTGTGTTATCCCATAGATGTTAAACTACTCTTACCAGTGCTATATTTAAATATTTTTAATTTGTAGTGGATTATGTTGTTTGAGCTTCACCTTCAATATATTACAGGTATCTACTGTAAGGTAGGGTGTTTAAGCACTGCTTATGTCCATTAGGATGATAGGAGTCAGTTCTGGGGTAAATTTTCTATTTCCCATCCACTAGTCCAAATTACACTTTAATATGGTCATGGGGGGCTTTGTTTTATGTATATGGGGATTATGTTCCATAGTAGTGGCATCCATTGAGATAAGTACTTGTCCTCCAAACTGTTCTGTTTATGTTGCAGAAGAGGTTTAGGTCTCCGCCACAGGTATTTCTAATATTATTGGAATTGTAAATGTGCATAGGTCGCCTCTTAATAGTTTGTATGAGACTGAATATAAAGACAGGGTCTTGAGGTGGTCTATGTAGGTCATGTGCCTTAGGCCCGCAATTCTTTTTCATAGGATCATAGGAAGTTAATAGGGTATTGGCCTGAGACCCTTAGAAGCCTAGCCAAGAGCTTAGTCCATGTTTAACCAAGTCAGCACCCAATGCCCCAGTCCAGCAGGGACACTGGTGGAATTCCAGGAGTGTATTTCCTGTTTCCCATCCTGTTATCCAGGTTGTGCTTAAAAAGGGATAATGAGGTACTCTGCGTGATGTGGAGAGGGAGTCTATTCCACAGACGGGGAGTCTCTGGGATACAAATTTGTCCTGCCAAAAAGTTCTATTTATGTTACAGACCAGGTTGAGGTTGTGCATGTGGGTTACTTTAGTGGAGCGTGACTTGCGGATATGCAGCAGTCCCATCAATGCGGGGTCTGAGATTGCTTTGTATGCCAGAGAGGTCACCTCCGAGGAGTCTGTATGAAACTGAGTAGAAGGACAGGGCTTTTAGCCTGTCAGTGTAGGATAGATGTTTGAGGACCTGGATTTTCCTGGTGAGGAACCTCTGTGATCTCTCCAGTTGCTGCATGTGTTTTGAGAGGTACATGCCGAATGGGGCATTGTACTCAATAATGGGCCATATAAGGGAATAATACAGGGATATTATGACCTCCTTGTCCCTGGTCGAGATACCCTTACTTATAAGGTGGGCTATGTAGAAAGATTTCTGTACAGTGGAAGCAAAATGGTGGTCAAAAGTCAGGTTGCTATCAACCTTGATGTCGAAATACCTCATGACTGATGGCATGCGTAGGATGTTGGTATTAATGTGATAATTTGTGGGGACATCACTCTCCCCAAAGGGGATGATGATGCATTTTTTGTTATTCAGCTTGAGGCTATGTTTCTGGCACCCATCATTTGTTTGGTTGAGACCCTCTTGGAGGATGTCCACATCACTAGGGCAATTGATGACAGCACTCAGCTTGCAGTCATCTGCAAGCCTGGCCAGCCATAGCCCAGTGGTTTTGGCCTGCACCTCAGCAAAGTATATCCCAAATAACAGAGGCCCCAAGACCAATCTCTGGGGTATGCCACTCATTATATGTCTACTACTTGAGGTGGCCTCCCATATTTTGACTAGGTGGGTTCTATCAGTGAGCCAGTTTGCTACCCATCTGGTAACATATGGATTGATGCCTAGTTGAAAGAGTTTATTTATAATGCCTGAGTGGGGAATAGTGTCAACGGCTTTGGCCATGTCAAGGTAGGTGGTGTGCACCGTCTTTTCCTTGTCCATGGCTTTGGTGACTGTCTCAAAGAAGTCGACCAAATTTAACAGATATGACCTCCCCTTGGTGAAGCCAAACTATGTGGTATCAAGTGTTTGGAGGTTGCCAAGGTCCTTGTTAATGACGTTCATGATAATCTGCTCCATAGCCTTTTTGTAAGAAACTTCTGTGGACACTCCAGTTTTTGCATATGCCTTGGCAAGTACATATCAAAGGGGTATTGTACTTTAATATGGATCTAATGAGAGCTGTTTAAAATGTGATGATGACCTCTATTAAACCTAGGTGTGGAATGTTATAAAGTATGCTTTTGGTCATCTAAGATGCAGTTTCATGGTCTGGCTACCTTCACTGTTTTTTCTAAAGAATGCATCATGACAATTGGCATACTGATGGGCCTGGAGCAATGCCATAAAAGGATAAAGGATTGACAATGACCCAGAAGAACTGCACTGAAGTGGTAGCCAAGGTGTTGGAAGACATGGGTGGGGGATTAGAGTTAGCAGCCTGCACCAGCTTGTCCATCCCGGGGGATGGCCACTGGTTCTTATCTACCATTCACCACAAGCAAGTTGAAGACTCCAGGCATTGAACATAGAGGACTGGGAAATATTTGCTTGGTCCTATCAAGACGGTGATGGTATCCCTCATTAGTGTGTGTGTGTGTGTGTGTGTGTGTTTGTGTGTGTGTGTGTGTGTGTGTGTGTGCGTGTGTGTGTGTGTGTGTGTGTGTGTGTGTGTGTGTGTGTGTGTGTGTGTGTGTGTGTGTGTGTATATGCAGGGATGGATTTAGGTCAAAACACTCCCATGAAGTAAGGGCTCCAAACTCTTCTATTGCTGTCTGGCTGATAATCTTTACAATCAATTCTCATAAGTCTATAGGAGTATACTAAACTAGCTGCTCTTGCAGGCCATTTTAAGCCTAGCCAAGTTCCCTTCAAAGGTGTGAATGAGACCCTGTAACTTGTGTTTGTGAGATAAACACCTTAACCATTATGCTCTGTGCTTATGATACACATTACAGAGAAACAAATGTGGTCAAGACTGACGGGAGGGGGCTTGATAGTGATCAGGCACAGAGACAAAACCTAGAGGAAAAAACTGTGGACACAATGTGGTTTTACATCATGGCAAGTGACTGACCATCTCAGAGATGTGTACATAGCTTTTGAGCTGAACATGGCTGAAGATGATGGTAGGCAAAAGGTGCCTGAAAACACATCCAGAAATTGCACATCACATCTGTCATACATTCCTACAGCATTCGTTAAGCTAAAAAAAATATTCAAATTAAAGGCTAAATAGATCAAACAGGCAAACCATTTAGAAAAAAAAAAACTGCAGGACAGACCCATCCAAGCTAAAATTTTCAGTACATAATTCCTTAAAACTCCTGTATGGGAGGCCCCATGGAATACATGCAAATGGCCCTTTAAGGATATGCAGGTGCTTCAGCCACATGGCTTCTGAACACCATAGACCAGACTTATAAAGTTTACCACAGGATGTACACAATGTTTGTGCTGTCTAATCACTCAGTAAAGGTTACAATAAGTGGTCTAATCACTCAGTAAAGGTTAAACTAAGTGTACACTTTGTGGCAACCTCTATGAATCCAGCCTCATGATTTTTTCTTTACAGGTGGATTCAGGCCAATAAAGTCAACAAAAAAGGAAAATCACCAAGTTTGTGTATATACTAGCTATGTGTTACCTTCTGCTCCATGTAGAATGATAAAGTATTTAGTGAAGTGTGTTACTTGCCATGTAAGTATATATCTACAACAGTTGTCAGGATAGAACTGTCTTGGGCTCCACATAATAATATTAATATTGGTTCAAACAGAAAAAGGTATTATAATTACTCCGTCAGAAAACCAACCTGCTATGATGAGGTAACAGCATCAGTGGTGTCTACAAACTGCCCATGGATATTGCAGTCTACAGGGTACATGCTACCTTCAGCACATGAAAAATGAGAATGTGCTTTTGCAGTGTGACACTGTACTTACATCTTTGTGTTGGCATCTGCGAGAAGGAAAATGCCATTACACTAATACTAGCACTAGTCTTAGTACTAGTACTAATAGTAACACTAATACTACTACTACTAATAATAATACTAATACTAGTACTAGTGCTAGTGCTAGTACTAGTATTAATACTAATACCATTTATTAATTTATTATTAATTAACTAATTAATTAATTAATTAATCTATTTATTTATTTGTTTATTTATTTATTTCAGTTTGATGACCGGGGTAGTCCACCGAGCCTAAAAACAGCTTGTTTTCAGTGGAGGCCCGGGGAGACAAGCTCCAGTAACGAACAATACTAATACCAATACTAATACCAATACTAATAATAATGCTAATACTAATACTAATACTAATGTATGCAGATGGTGGGATACAAAATGGCAATGTTCATTTCTCACTACAGAAATTCTAAGGTAGATGGTAGTATTACCAGGCAACAGAATATCATCATGCTGCTCTGTGCTCCCATTAAAGGGCATGACTAGATGTTGACAACCTGTGCCTGCAGGGCTTCTACCTGTAAGTGGTGACTTGCCATGCTTTCTTGGTGAGCAGCCTACCTGAAACACAAGATGATCTTCATTCAGCACATGGATCTTACTTACTAGTGTCTACCAGCTGCAATGGCATCAGACAGAACCTCTACATGCCTCTTGTTCTGTGTAGCATAATCACCAACATGCTGCAGGAAGAATTCAGTACATATGACATTTCAGTATATCTAATATTCCTCCTTACCAGAGTTTACATTGTGCTTATATTACAGCCATGTATGCTTTTTGTAACACCGGGTAACACCATCCATTGCATAATATTTATTTTATTTACATTTGTTGGGAAAAGCATCTCTCTGAGCTGTATCAGCCCCTTTTCAGAGGGGTGCCATGGAAAAAGTCTTCATTGAACTCAGTATACTACATCAAGAAAGTAAAAAGACCATTGCAGGTTTCACCTACAAAACACCTAACGCTCAGAGGTCAGAATCTTACAATAATGGGGGGCGGACCCTAGATAGTTAACTGATAGCAGCATCTTTTTGGAGCTCCACAATAATATAGTAAAATACAGGAAAATAATCAACTTTGCCCAATCAAAATAACAAAAGTTTATTAAAGAACTTTTAAACTCTCTATATATCAACTTTGAAGAAATTTCATAGAAATGTTCCTGTCAAATTCAACAGGAGATTATTACAACAGTGTGGAAATGAGCAACTTAAAGAATTCTCATTCAGAACTACACTGAAGAAGGAAATACGAGGCGGAGCCTATATGGCATTCTGAAAGCAGCACTTTTTCAGAGCTCCACAAAATTACTCTAAAAAAACAGGAAAATAATAATTTAATCCTAGAAAAAACTATCAAACATCGGAGATATCTATCATTACCATCACCACACCAACTTTGGGAGACATTCATCAAAATTTTCCTGTCAGAATTAACTGGAGTTTAATCTTCTACTGGGGAAATGAGTTCCTCAAAGAATTCTCATTCAGAAACTACACTGAAAAAAGAAATCCAATTGATGTCTTCTACATTACAAGAACTATCCTTGAAAATGGACATCTTAAAAGAAAATCTTGAGAATTTAAAAGAAAATTCTCAAAAACAAACTGAAACCTATAAAGAATTATTACAACAACATCAAACAAAATTATCTGACATTGAAACATCACTTTGTGACTTAGAAGGGAGGCGTAAAGAAGAAGAATCCCAAGGTGAATTTATTCTGCAACAAAACAACTGGCTTATTAATAAAGTAGATGATCTGGAAAACAGAGAAAGGAGAACTAATTTAAGAATCTTCGGGCTACCTGAAAAATCAGAAGGTGAAGATATTATCTTATTTTTAAATGCCTGGTTACCTGACATCTTAGGTTTAAAGGAAGGATTATCCTATTGTATAGAAAGAGCTAACAGAGCTATAGGGAAACCAATACCTTCCTCATCCATCTAAACACCAAGATCTATTGTGGTTAAATTTCTCTCTTACCAGGGCAAAGAACTTGCACTTAAATCTGCATGGAGGAAAAGTCCACTGAAATATAAACATTCACAAATCAGATTTGACAAGGATTATTCCTTCCGAGTTTTAGAAATGAGGAAAAAATCCTGGCTACTGGGGAAGCTACTTAAACAAAACAAAATAAAATTTCAAATTACATATCCTGCAAAAATAAGGATTTTCTTTTCTAATGAAATGAGATCTTTTAATAATCCTGAAGAAGCAACCACCTTCATTAAAAACAGCAACATAATAGCAATTCCAGAGGACATGGACTGGACTTCAACTACCTCCCTAAAAAGATCACCTGAAAAAAACACATGGACTGATGTAAAGAAAAAAAACAAACAAACAACTGAATCTAAAAATGTTTCTTCTACTGCTTCTCTCAAAGAATAAACTAAATTATGAATCACTTGTTAAAAGGACAATAAAAAAGTATGTATAATATTTTTTCTTTTCTGTATGATCATACTAGATATATTTCTTGTGTGAAGCATTTCCATTGCTTGGTTTTGGCTTTCTCATTTACTCTCACTCTAAATTTACACGTAGTTAATATATAAACATTCTTCTAAATGTTAATCATTTTTAAAATAACTGTCTAATCATTATTTTCCCTCATTGCTTGTCTGTAGTAGTGAAATGGAAGGATGTGTTACAGGAGAATGACATTTTATTATTTTTCTATGAGAGTTGAGGGTAAATTGGTTAAAAGGCAAAGCTTTATATGCTGTCACTGTACTCTCTGTTAAGCAAGTCATTTAAGTTACATACAGACATGAGTTTTTTTTTTCTTCAGTGATGAAATGTGCTTTTAAAATAACACTAGATACAAGATACTCGCATGCTGGTATTTAAAAAATAGCTAACGTTTCTGCATTGCGGTTATTTTCTGTGTTTTTGAATTCACAACGTTCTCGGAGCCCGAGAACTGTCAGAAAGCTTTAGTGTGCTGTCTTCGAGCCCACAAAAAGCACTTATTGCTTTACTTTAAGCTCAAAAAGTCTATTCAACCATGTTAATGTAGGAGACCTCAACAATAGTTACATTTGGTCTCTCAATTAAGTCATGTAGCTTTGAAGTGTCATTAAATTAAAGCGGAGGGTGGGGAGGGACGGATCAGACGGGATGGTAGGTTTTGGCTAGTGTGTCACTCTATTTCTCACTCTCTCACCTGCTTTGATTCAGAGGTCCCTTTCTGATGAATGATACTCTTGTCCACGCCAATGCCCCTTTCTTCATCTTTTCTCTTCACTTACTGCTTGAATAAAGTATCCCCTATGAGTCACTTCCCATTAAATGACATTCTTCCTTGTGAGTCGGACGGATTTGTGGTAAAGCTGAAACACCACAGAGTATATAATTTTGTGTACTTCCTCATTCCTCTTAAAGTGATAGGCACATATTTATATACTTTATACTTGAATAGGAGATATAAAAAGGGAGGGTTAAGATAAAGGAATAGGAAAAGACGAACAGCATAGAGAAATGGGGAAGGTAATAAGTAATAAAGACTGTGACTAATCCACTCTTACCTATGACTGTTACACATACATAATTGTAGAAATACGTGATTGCACACAAAGTTGTTTAGACATTATCCCCAATTTTCTTTTTTTCACTGATATTGTTGTGACAGTATTGATGCCAGGTTTCTTCAGTACCAACGTCCATTATCAGGGCACTAGCTGTGCTTGCTTTATATGCTGACACTGTAAACAAAGAACTCTGTCCTTTCTTATCATTTGCAGATGTAGTTTTCTCTTTGTACTTGTCCTAATTTTAGTAAATCCACTGTATAGCCACGTGTCCCCACAGGGGCAAGCACTTGAAATATCAAGACCTGGTAGAACATGATCCAAATTAAATAGATTGAATGGATGAAAGGATGGACTTCACATAATAAACTCAAGATTCTATTTCTCAGAATATTCAATTTTTTCCAAGGAATGGCGATGACTGAGTTGGTATATAAATATACACACACACACACACACACACACACACACACACACACACACACACACACACACACACACACACACACACACACACACACACACACACACACACACACACACACACACACACACACACACACACACACACACACACACACACACATAAATAAAGAGTGTGGCTAATTCCAACACTTTAATGTTTGGTTTTCAACTAACCGTCCCTTACATTTTTCTGATATTTCATATATTTTACATTATCACTATATATTGTGCTATAAACTATGTGTTAGTAATACATTAAATAATTTTAATCCAATCAATTTTGACCTTATGAATAAGAATATGTTTCAAAGACTAGAAGAAATAAATAAAAAAGAATTATCAAAAAGCTGCACCCTTAGAATATCCCAAATCTATACATTTATTAAAGGAAATCTTATGCAGTTGGGTTCAGTGAAATCCATACAGTCACTAAATGACAGTTTGTTATGTTAGATTCACTAAAGATCTAGACACTGTATGAATCTGCTAGGAAAATTACAATTCACTTTCAGGATTATTATGGTTGCAAGAGTGACCCTATCTCAATATCTGTGAATGAAAAGTACACAGGTACATATTACTTTCTCCTTGTCTATATTACTCACTGTTTTAAGGTCACCTTTTCAAAGCAATCATCTGTTGTAGACAAGGACTGATTGAGTACCACTTTGCACTATGCAAGTCAGGTAAAATCCATTATATAATTTTATATATAAAGCTGATGGCATGCAAACACATGTAACATGAATGGAGCATAATATGCAAAAGATTGTGTAAACTAGATGATGGCTCCTACTTTTTAGGGTAACACAGATTTTATCATACATTATTTTGTACAAAATAATCTATATACTCAAGACTGTGTTGTTGATTATAAGTTGAAATGAAAGACGAAACTATGCGCTGTGCTACATATGATACATTATTCCTCAAAACTCAAGCAAAGTTATGTTTGTTGGAATGCTTTAGTTTAGTTGCAATGTAACTTATGTTTCAGTTGACAGGTGATCAAATTTGAGTGGTTAAAGATGTACAATTAATTATGTAGCAAAGGGATGGAATACACTCTGAAGCTCACAAAATGTATGCCTTTTTGAAATAAATATAATAGTTAAGTTGATACTGGATTGTTGAACAATGTGTCAGGTCAGTTTCCCTGTAAACATGGAAACAGCATATAGTAAATATGCATTCTAAGAAGATCTAGTAGCTTGGCGAGGGAAGGGAAGGTGAGGGGGAAAAAAGAAAAAAAAAAGAAAAAAAGAAAAAAGGGGAAAGAGAACTAATTTAATAGAATATCACTTGGAAAATCACTTCACACTGAATTATTTGTATAAGGGTTATGTGATTACTATCTTCTCATATCAGAATCTCTTGTTAAATTCAAACTAGCTATAATTCAAAGAAAATCATAAATGTTTTGACTAAAGAAACATTACATCAGTTAAGTGATGAAACAAGATACTGAAATGTTTTGATATTAATTAAAATTGTGTTGAGAATAACTTCTTTACTCATTGGAAATATAATAATTTACTGCAAAATTAAAAGAACTCCAGTAAAATTTTTAGAGAGCTCAAGAAAAAAAGTTTTATTGTTAAGGCATGAGGGTTAATCTGATAAATATTCTTTCATCTATCAGATTAGGAATGTTTAACATTCCATGGTTATTAGAAAGTTTTTTGAAATGTTGGAATTTTTTGTTATATATAGTTTTTTATGTATTGTTTAAGTTCTTGTTTTTTAACTGGCTTGAGTGTGAACATAACTTATACTTCTCAGTAAAAACAACCAATCTGACATTAATATTTAAGGATAATAAAAACAGTCTGCAATTTCAATATTTTGGAAGATTCCTGAGTTCTATTTATATATTTGTCTTACAGATCTAATTAATGAGTAGGGATCTGTCATTTTTATCCCTTAACGTTAATGGTTTGAATAATCCAAGGAAGAGATCTAATTTATTGAGGTACTTAAAACTAAACAAACCACAGGTATTTTTTTTTTCAAGAAAAGCATTTCAAAACAGAGGATAAACATATTTGGTGTCCAAATGAATATTTAATGATATCACATGCATCATACAAATCAAAAACTGGAGGAGTAATGATTCTTTAGAAGAAAGACATTATTTTTCCCCAAATTATCTTTAATTACGAAGACGAAGAAGGTCTTATGGCATTAGTCACATTGACATTTAACGATAGAATTTGGACATTGGTGAATTTATATTGGTTTCCTGGCATAGGGACAAAGACAGTTAAAAAACATCTAGACTTTATTAGTAATTTATACAACGGTAATTTAATAGTAGGAGAATACTTCAATTGTATATTGAACAATTCTGAGAACACAAACCTGAGAAATCTTTGTCTTGTTCGCATAGCAAAAATATTAAAAAAATAGAGTGAAACCCTTAGTTTAGTCGACACTTTCACTTTAAAGACGATAATTCACTATTATTCTCACAGCAAGATTTTAGAGTCAGAACACATACTAGAATTGATAAATTATTTATCACGCAAGAGTTGAACACTAAAATAATAACATTTTCAATAATCCCTTGCCTTTTATCTGATCATAATTCTCTCATTTTAAAACTTCAAACAGATTTTAAAAACCTAACACACATAACAAGAATACCAGCTTATATCACAAAATTAAAAGAATTTAAACCTTGGTTAGAATCAGAACTACATTTTTTTAGACACTAACTACTCTAAAGAGATAAACATAGTTATGATATGGGATGCTTTTAAAGCTTATATATATGGCAAAACTCTTACATGGTTTAAAAATAAATCAAAAGAATGGGAATCAGAACTACATAATATACAAAAACAGCTAATAAAGGCATAAAATAAGGATATAACACATATGTCTAATAATAAAATGATAATTGATGAACTAAATAAAAAATATAATGAAATCTTAACTCACAAGACTAATTTGGCTTTAGAAAAATTAAAATTAAATGCATATTCCACATCTCCTAGACATCTTCATAACTTAGCTTTATGAGCTAAAAAACAATCTAAAGTAAATAACATAATCAACATTTTTCATGAGGGAAAAAATAATAGAAAAGTTTCAGACATAAGTGATATACTCGAGGCCTTCAAGTATCATTATACAAAACACTTTGGCATTATAAATTCTCATAGTAATATTTCAAATTTAGATCTAAATTATTCAAATATTAAGAAAATTCCAGAAACATTAAAACTAAAATTCCAGAAACAAATCTCACACAAAAAATTACAGAAAATATTAATTAAAGCAAAAGTAATAAAGCTCCAGGAATCGATGGTATTATAATTGAACTTTATAAAATTTTTCCAACTTCCATAATCTCACTATTCCATGAAACTTTACTCAAAATCCAAATGCATAATTCAACTCCACCTTCTTGGCGTTACTCCTTAATCACACCCATCATAAAAGAGAATAAAGACTCTACATTATGTAGCTCCTATAGACCTATTTCTCTTCTTAATAATGATTATAAAATATTTATGTCAATCCTTGTCAACAGAATCAAAAAAATCATACCCATATTATAAATGAAGATCAAACTGGTTTTATCCATAACAGGTGAACCAATGATAATATTCAAAGAATTCAAACTATAATCAACATCTTAAATATAAATAATCAAGAAACATTATTAATTGTCCTAGATATAGAAAAAGCTTTTGACTCATTAAAATGGGACTATTTATTTAAAATATTAGAACTCTATGAATTTCCTCACGCATTCATTTCACTGATAAAAATATCTATAAAAATAACCTAGCATATGTAAAACTTGGTCCATTCACCTCTGAGCCAATTGCTATTACAAAAGGTACAAAACAAGGATGTGCCCTTTCCCCAGTTTTATTTGCTCAAGCTATTGAACCTTTTGCTTCTTCAATCCACTTAAATCCTATAATAAAAGGTATCGATATACATGGACAATATAATTCTAAAATTATGCTTTTCAGAGATGATGTACTTCTCACATTGACTTATTCAAAGGAATTGTTAGAGGAATTGGATGTTCAGGTAGAAACATTTTACTTAGTCTCAGGTCTATATTTTAATAAAGCTAAATCAAATTACCTAGTGTTGAAAAAAAAAGAATAAAATCTTAGTGGATGAAAATCACATAATTGGTAAACAAGTACTCACTCTAAATTACTTAGGTATTACTTTATGTAATAACATAGAAAAAATGCTAAATATTAACTATAACAATATTATAAACTTCTTAAATATTTATATCACAAAATGGAACAAAATCAATCTGTACTTTGAAGATAGACTGCAATTAATAAAAATGTTATTATTACCAAAAAATGTTTATATAGTGCAAGCTATTCCCAGGATTCCAGACAAACTTATACTAAAAAAAATAAACTCGTGTTTATTAAAATTCCTTTGGTATCCTAATTTAAACAGAATAGCTATCACACATCATATCAGACCCTGGGAACAAGGAGGAATTCACTTTCCAGATGAAGAAACGTACATTAGAGCTTCCATCTTTAGAACTGTTATCAATTGGATAGACCCTAGCTACTCCTCCAATTGGAAAAAATGACTTACTATTATTCTTTTGAATTAAAATTCTTTGATAAAAAATGCTATGTTAGACGGATATTATAATATACCATGGCATATTTTATGTATATGTATCCAATATAACAAAACAAAACCTGCTAATCTGACTTTCATAAACTATATCTTTAACATATTTAAAAAAAGTATTATGTCCAATCAAGACATAAAGATTTGGATGAATATCCTAACTCCTTTTAGCTCTACAAAGGGTTTTCTCAACAAGATACATAGAGATGTCGTCATTTTATGGGAAACTAAAAATTGTATTTGTTGGCACCACTGTATTAAAGATTTAAAACCAATTGATAGTCAACAAATAGCCAATACTTATAATTTATCCTCATTTGACTGGTTATTACTTCAAAATATAACACTATACACATCTGATTTGTGCAGAACAAGTAGTAGTTCTCCTTTTAAAGATATGCCAAACTTCATAAAATGTATATACAAAATCATATATGATAACTTTAATTGGAAAAACACAATTACAAATATATATAAATTATTAATAAATTATAAAGTTAAGCCTAAACAAAGTTATTGGAATTTCATTACTAAAGGGTACTCAATTAATCTAACTCCAGAAAACAAAACTAATCTATTGGACTCTGTTAAACTAACATCTAACACTCAATTCTGGAGAATATATACTTGGAAATTTCTGCACAGATCATTCTATACACCTAATAGACTCAGCAAATTTGTTTCTTCTAATAGTGTAATTTGTTGGAGATGTTTGCAAACCTGTAAAGCAGACTGGACACACATTTTCCATGATTGTATTAAACTTAAAAAAATTTGGGAAGACATTAGAAATTTTCTGCAAGCCTTATTTTCAGACACTTTTGTATTAACAAAATCTTTAATCTTCCTGAATGTTACTGAAAAACTAGAAATGACTAGGAGATATTTATATTTGCTATGGACTATTCTAACAGTGGCTAGAAAATGTACTTCTAGGAAATGGCTTTCCAAATCTGAACCAACTTTTGAAGAATTTTTGAACCTTCTAAATGAAACAGCATTGATGGAAGTAAAAATAAAAGAGTCAAGGATTATTCCTAAGAAATGAAGCAACAGTCCATGGAAGAAGGTAACTCATCTTATCGAAACATTGAGAATGGATTCAGTCTCTTCTTGTAAGCTCGGTATCAAGAAGATGAAAGATACACTTATATCTAAAATATCTGCATATTTGAGTTAGATTGGTTTATTATATAATTTATACTCAGGCCAATGTATATAATGTAAATATATCAGTTACTCTTGTTATTATTTACATCTTGATATTTCTTTTGGATAATCTACAAGTAGTCTTTGTTAAAATTTCAAGAAAAGTAATAAAAACTTATAAGTAAAAAAAAGAAGGAAATACAAATGATGTCAACTACTCTTCAAGAGCTATCTCTGAAAATGGATAATTTCAAGGACAATCTAGAAAATCTTAAAGAAACTTGTCAAAAACAAACCAATGTTCTCAAAGAAATTCTACAACAACAAACTAAAATATTTGACATCAAAACTTCACTTGACATATGAGGGAGACTTAAAGAGGAAGAAAGCCACAGTGAATTCCTACTACAACAGAATAACTGGCTAATCAACAAAATAGATGACCCGGAGAATAGAGAAAGGAGAACAAACATAAGAATCTTTGGACTTTCAGAAAAAACTGAAGGTGAGGACATTATTCTATTTTTAAACTGGAATAGAGATGGCACATAGAGCCATAGGTAAACCAATACCTTCCTCACCAAATGCACCTCCAAGATCCATTGTAGTAACATTTTTATCATTCTTAGACAAAGAACTTATACTCAAATCAACTTGGAGAAAGCGCCCACTGACAAACAAAATCAAATAAGATTTGAATGACTATTCTGCCAGGGTACTGAAATTAAGGAAAAAAAACATGGCCACTTGTGAAGCTTCTTAAACAAAATAAAATAAAAGCACAACTCATCTATCTTGCAAAAATCAGGATATTTCAGGCAAATGAGATGAGAACTTTCAACAACTTCAAAGAAGCATCTTCTTTTATCAAGAACAACAACATAATTAAAGTACCAGAAGAAATAGAATGGTCTGCATCCACATCCCTGAAAAGATCTGAAAAGAATACTTGGACTGATGTGAAGAAGGAGAAACAAAAAACTGATCTCAAATACATATCTGTATCTAACTCTCTCAAAGAATCAGCTAAAATATGAGTTAAGCTTCAAGAGAACAAAGTATGTATATTTAATTTTGTTTACCTTTCAATGTCTTATTTTAACATCTAATATTTGCCAGATACATAAAGAGACTTGTTTCACACTTCTTATATTATTTGCAACAGTAAATACAATCTGCATCAATAAATCATTAGTTTCACTAGGGAACTTTTGAACTACTATAAATTTTACTAATTACTCACAATAGAATATGCAATGACGGGAGGAAATGTTTTCTAAAAAAGGATTTGTTGCTTCCCACATACTAGTTAGTAATAATATATTAACAGTAATGCCCATATGTTAGAGGATGTAAGAAAAACACATGAAGTTAAATAGGAAGAAATAGTGCCTTTTTTTTTTTTGTATAGTGGAAAACATACTAGGAAGCTCCGAGTTGGCAATATTTGTTGAATGTACTCATGAGCTTCCTGAACGTTAAGCACTAAGTGTCATTACTTCTTACTTTCCCTCTGATGCAAGTGCTGGACACATGAATGTCTCTGTGCATAACAAACCAGGAAATGAGTCACAGATAGCGCATTAAAGAAATTGTTCAATCATAAAATGAACTGATCTGATATCATCACTAATAGAAGCAACTGCTAGTAGAATACATACTGAGACATTTACAGTAATGAAAAAAAGATTTGCTGCTTGCCACATACTAATAAATAATAATATATATTAACAGTGCTGCTCATATATTAGGGGATGTAAGCAAACACATAAAGTTAAATAGGAAGAAATAGAGCTTTTTTTTACATACAGGAAAGCATTCTAGGAAGCTCTGACTTGACAATATTTGCTGAATGTAGTCCCGAGCTTCCTGAAAGTTAAGCACTAAGATGTCATTACTTCTTACTTTCACTCTGATGTGAGCACTGAACACACGAATGTCTCTATGCATAACAAACCAGGAAGTGAGATGCAGATAACGCATTAAAGAAACCATTCAACAGTAAAATGCACTGATCTGTAATATCATCACTAGTGGAAGCAACTACTTGTAGAATTAAATGTTGAGACACTTACAGTAACGAGAACACAATAATTCTTTAATGTTTCTACTAAAACTAGTACACCACAAAATATTTAGACATTCTGTGTGAAGAAGGAAGGCAATTAAAGCACTCTCACATATTCATGCAGTTCAGAGACATTTAAAGAGACAAGCTCTTTAATAAATATCAACTGGAATCATATTCTAATGAGATATAAGGAACTACTAGATAGAGGAGAACCAAGCTGATAAGATTAGGTGAAGTGAATTAATATGACCACTTACAATATTTGGTTTGGTTTATTATTCAGTTACAATACACAGTAAGATTCATTATATAAACCCTGTCTGTTACTGCTGCACACTCCAAAGTACAGCTAAACATATAAAACTATATCATGTTATTGTTACACTTTCACTGTGTCTGATTGTTGTTGCGCAAGGTCGCATTGCTGTACAAGACTTATACAGAAATACAGTGCAAAATTATGACTTTCTCTCTCTGCTGATGTTGTTAGTAAGAAGTCTATCAGTATAATATGTGTATTATACTTATAAAATGCACAAAAAATGTAGTGTATATTCACTTGTAATTGCATAAGTCAACCAGCGTAAACCACAGATCTAGATGAACTCTATTCAGATACACAGTCTGGTTAAGTGTTTTGTTCAACCTCTTCATAATAGTTAATTACATAACGCACAAAAGAAGTTTAAATATATTGTCAGTAACACGAGCTACTACATAATAAGTACAAGTAATATCGGTTTATCAAACCCTGTCTAGCTCTACTGAATTGCGAATTTAGAATACTTACTAGTGTTCTAACAATTATTGCAAATATGGTATATTGCTTACTAGAGGATACTATTTATATCAGAAAAAAGACAAAAGAATTTTGTATAAGTGCATGTAATATTTGATAATTAGAACTATGAATTAGCAAGACAACAATCAACACATAATTGTTCATTGCTTATTTAAAAATCTGTACTGTTTCAGTTCACTGATAGAGACACGAGCAACTTCATAGCGTAACAATACCATAACATATATGATGAATAATCTAAGCATTCATACATCAGTAGTTTCAACAAATTCTAGTAGCGAAATGTAGTATTATCTGAAAATCCACATGCAGAATAAACGTTATATAGCTTTGATAACATTACTCAGTGACTTAAGAATGCTGATACTTCAAAAAAAAAAAAAACATGTCAAAAGTGGTTACCACTAATTATTGAAATTGAATTTTTTATCAATGATTAATTCATCTAAGTGTTTTAGCAATTAAAGAATGTTTACTCGGAAGAAACTTGTTTTTGAAAGACTATAGTTTAGTTGCAATATAAATAGATGTTAACTGTTTTATTGATGTGCATCACACACAAGCAAAAGAAAATTCAAGCATACTTATATATAAAACATTTAATTTCATAAAACGATACTTAATTTTTTCATACAGTTATATGGTTACATGGAATGTGAATTTAAAGATATATGTATATCAATAATTGTAATCATGTTGATGTTATTCTTTTATTCTTTCTTTCTTGTCATTATTTGTTATAAAAGGAAATACCCGTATAACAGATGAAACAGTAGACTTTCTGCTAAAGATATAGTAATACTGTCTATTTACCACTGAGCTGTTCTTAAGTTGCCTTAATCATAATTTGATATAGTAATGTGGTTGTGCAAAAACCAAGTCTAACTATTATATATCCCAGACTACTATTCATTGATAAATATAATCTATTTAATTATTAGTCACAATTAGAATAAATATTTAGATTTCTACATTCTAGCAACATCTTTATTTTGAAGATAAATGTTACAAACTATCATTTATAACAAATATAAAAATTAAGCTCTATTCAATTCCAGCCTTTGATAATTAAACTAACATTAATATTTGTGACATAGATTAGCATCTCCAGAGATAATAAATGGAGCCTGAAAAAGGGTATATTTTGCTTCTTTCATCCTTATAGTAAGGTATGGGATATAATCTGATAGAACAAATCTTGTCTATCAGATTAGGAGTGTATAACACTCCATGTTTGTTGATGGGTATTTTGAAATACTTGATTTATTGGTTACATAGCTTTGACTTCAAAATTTGCTTTTTTACTTTTTATGACTATGAACGCTGTTCGGTTCGATTCTCAGCTAGAATGTCTTCTGTGTGGAGACATGCATGAATGGGCGTACCTTCATTAAAGGTTGTGCGTCAGAGCTGGCAACTCGGTATGTAAAAATCTACTGCCAATCATTAGCGGACCAGAGTTCCACTGTGGCGACCCCTAACTGGGAAAAGCCGAAAGACACAAACATAGGCCTGACTATGAACTTAACTCTTGTTTTTCAAAAGAAAAAGTCAATCTGATTAGAATATATAGAACATACAACAACGTTATACTATCTCAGGTTTATAAGAGAAATCTGAAAATGTTTCACATACAAGTAAATACAAACACAAACTAATAATATGGAATTAACATTACTTTCACTAAATATTAATGGTTTGAACAACCCTAGGAAAAGATCAACTTTACTAAGATACTTAAAATTAAACAAAGCACAAGTGATATTTCTTCAAGAGTCTCATTTTTAATCAGATGATAAATTCATATGGAATCCAAATGAATATGAAATATTAGCTCATGTTTCATATTAAAAAAAACAGAGGAATAATAATACTCTGGAAGAAAATATTTCTAAACCCCAAATCATGTGTAATTATGAAGATAAAAAAGGATTATAAGTATAGTTATAGTAATTTACAGCAACAGATTATGGACACTAGTAAACTGACATTGGTTTCCTGGCATAGGAGTAGGGACAGTTAAAAACATATAGACCTCATTAATACAGTATGTAAAGGGAATCTAATAATAGCTGGAGATTTTAATTGTATTCTAGATAATTCTGGGACTACAAACAAAATAATTTCTCGTCTTTCTTCTACAGCCAAAACTCTTAAAAAATTGACTGAAAATCTAAACTTAATTGACACATATAGATAGAAAGATAATAACTCATTATTATTTTCTCATCAGGATCATAGATTTAACACCCAAACAAGAATACACACATTTTTATATCTCAAGAACTAAATATGAAAATAAATAATTTATCCATAATCCCTTGTCCTTTATCAGACCATAGCTCACTTATTCTCAAATTACAAGTACACTTCTAGAACTTAACATATATGACAAGGATACCGGCCTACATCCAAAACTTAAAGAGTTTAAACCATGGTTAGATTCTGAACTACAATTCTACTTAGATACAAACTATACTGAGGAAATGAACATTGTAATAATATGTGACACAATGAAAGCTTACATATATGGCAAAATTCTGACTTGGTTCAAAAATAAGTCAAAAGAATGGGAATCTGAATTACATAACATTCAAGAACAAATTATAAAAATGAATAATAAAGATTCAATAAATTCATCCAACAATAAAAAATAAATAGAGGAACTTAATAAAAAATACAATGAAATTCTTAATCATAAGACAAATCTGGCAATGGAGAAATTAAAATTAAATTCATATTCTACATCATCTAAACATATGCACAATCTAGCAATGAGAATTAAAAGACAAACCCTAGAGAATAAAATAATAAACATTATACATAAAGGGTGAAAGAATAAAAAAGTGTCAGATATAAGTGCCATTCTAGATGCATTTAAATTTCACTATAAGGAACAATACATAGCAGGTAAAGCACACATCAACTTTTCAAATATAGAAGCAAACTTTCCTAAAATGGGGAAAATACCAGAAAAGTTAAAACTTGATATTCAAAAACAAATTTCTTGCAAAGAAGTTATTGAAAAAAATAAGGGGATTAAATGCAACAAAACCCCAGGAATTGATGGAATAATAAATGAATTGTGTAAAACTTTAATTGAAGTATAAACACAAAATATAATTCCCCCCCATGGAGATACTCACTAATTACACCGATAATAAAGGAAAATAAAGACCCCAAACAATGCAACTCTTATAGGCCAATCTCATTACTTAAAATGATTATAAAATATTTATGTCCATATTAGTAAACAGAATCAAAAAATCCTTGATTCACATTATAAATGAAGATCAAACAGGTTTCATTTATAATAGACATACTTATGATAACATCCAAAGAATATTAACTCTTATAGACATACTAAATAGAGATAAACAAAAAGCTCTTATAGTAACATTAGATATTGAAAAAGCTTTTGATAAATTAAATTAGGACTGCCTCTTTACAGCATTAGAACTTTATGAATTTCCCAACCCCTTTATTTCACTGATAACAAATATATATATAACGATAATCCTGCATATGTAAAACTTGGACCATTTACTTCAGAAGCTATATCAATAACTAAAGTCACAAAACAGGGTTGCCTAATGTCCCCTATTTTATTCGCTTTAGCTATGTAATTATTTGCATCCTCTGTATGTTGTAACTCAAAAATAAAAGGCCTATATACTTTTGGTCAATTTAACTCCAAAATTATGTTATTTGCAGACTATATACTTCTTACCTTAGCTGTTTCAGAAGATTCCCTAAAAGAATTAGACATGCTAGTTGAGAAATTGTATACAATCTCAGGTCTACACTTTAATAGAACAGAATCTAACTATTTGATATTGAGCAAAAGAAATGACTTAACATCAAAAACAAATCATATAATTGGTACCCATGTCTCCACTATAAATTATTTAGGAATCAATCTATGTGAAAACCTAGAAAAAACCTTTAACTACAAACTATGGAAATATCATAACCACCATAAAAGATCATATAGCAAAATGGAATACAACATATCTAAAATTTGAGGATAGATTACAACTAATAAAAATTATACTACTCGCAAAAATAATATATATAGCACAAGCTATTCCTATGTTACCAAACAAACAAAATCTAAAAGAAATAAATACAGCCTTGTTAAAATTCCTCTGGTATCCTAATAAAAACAGACTAGCCTATTCACATCATATCAGACTGTGGGAAAAAGCAGGGATAAACGTCCCAGATATAGAGACATACATCAAAGCCTCTAGTTTCTGACAAATTATAAACTGGATAGATCCAAGTTACTCTTCCAATTGGAAAACTCTTCATACTACTACTATAATTTTAAATGAAAATAACATAACAAAAAATCTCATATTGACCAATCAAAATAATATGCTATGGCACATTTTATGTGCTAACATACAGTATAACATATCTAAGCCTATCAGTTTAAACTACGCAAATCATATGTATAACTCCTTTAGAAGATTTATTAACATCAATACAGATATAAAGCTATGGACAGAACTATTATATCCATTCAACCTCACAAAAAATGTCATCAACAAGATGCATAAACATATATTTACCAATTGGGAAGCAAAAAACTTTATATGTTGGCAACATTGTATAAACTATCAGAAAGCACTAGATGCTCAACATATATTAAATAAATATGAAATTTCACCTAATGATTGGTTAATTCTTCAAAGTGTAATATCACATGCGCAAGATCTATGCAGATTATGCAAACTAATAAAACTCATGTTTGAAGTTATATATAATAACTACAACTGGACAGATATAACATCTAAATTATACAAACTCTTAATGAAATATAAAGTTACAACTCATCAAAACTGCTGGGAATTCATTACTAAAGGGCATACAATAAATGTATCAATGGAAAGTAAAATCAACGTATTGTATTCCATTAAATTAACTTCCAATTCACAATTTTGGAAGATTTACATGTGGAAATTTTACCTCTAATAAATTAGCCATAATTAATTCTAACAAGGGGGTTACATGCTGGAGATGCTTACAAAAATGTGAAGCAAATTGGAATCATATGTTATACGATTGTACAAAACTCAAAAAATACTGGGAAGAAATAAATACATTTCTTCAAGCTGTTTTTACAGATACATTTATATTAACAAAATCTTTAATCCTGTTAAATGTTAATGAAAAAATAGAAATGAACAATAATGATCTATATCTACTACGGACTTTACTAGCTGTAGCAAGAAAATGTATTACAAGAAAATGGAAATCATCATCAGAACCAACAATTGAAGAATTTTTGTATTTATTAAAAGAAACAGCTTTGATGGAAATCAAGATCAAGGAACTGATAATTGCTCCTAAAGTATGGAGTAACAATCCATGGAAGAAAATTATATCTGTCATTGAGACTTTAAAAATGGATTCACATGATTCTTAATTGTAAGGGAAACAAAAGAAAGAAGAAGGGGAAATGTTTGTCTATGTGTTACCTAAATACTTCCACAGTTTGGCTAATGTTATTATTATCTAAACTATGCAGGCCTAATGTAAATATTGTATATCGTTTGTTATCTTATTATGTTTATTTAGATATATGTAATTATAATATTGTTATAATGGAAAAATTAATAAAAACATTTAAACACAAAAAAGAATCTTACAATAATAATCACAAAAGTTCCAGCAACAATGAAAAACAAACAATGAAAAACAAACATAAAAAAAAATAAATAAATAACTTTTATGCAGGGGCAGGACTCCCTGTATCCCAGGATGTGGGAAGCAGAATCACCACACCTGCTACTTAAATATACAACCTCTGACACTGCACTTCATTGGGGAATCTGCTAAATTTCCTTTGCTGCTATAATGTGACCCATATCAATTGACTTCCCAGCATTTTACAGGAAGTCTAGACTTTTACTTCATGTTTTCTGTCTGTTACTCTATAAATGTACAATTATTCTTGCAAATCACTGACCGACACTTACACACAGTTTAATGTCATACTTTATATCACTCATAAAACACCTACTCATACGTTTTTGACATTCTGTACTTATGATCTTATATCTGTAGTACAACCATTTGACATCTTCATAAGTGTATAAAATGAATGTGATCCCATCATCTGTCTATCTATTCATGTATCTATCTATCTATCTATCTATCTATCTATCTATCTATCTATTTAGCTCTCTGTCTCTAACTATGCATCTAACTATATAGCAATCTATATATTTACATGCATCAATCGGGTGAGGTATGCCATGATATTAAGAATCAGGATATAATTATATCTGTAAATAAATATCAGTTTCAAAGATAGTTCACTTATTAGCAAATGACAAAACTAATAAGATGCATAAGCAGAAATAATAGCTTATGGGAGGTTCTAATGAAATATGGCCTTTCTGGTCTACTTAAATCATATTTCAACTTGAGGTTTCAGTCTGGTTTTCTGCCCAAGGAGTAGAAGATGGGTGAAGTCATTCACCTGCACAAATGAAGTCCAACCACTGACAAGGTAACTACAGTCCATAACTCTTATCAGCTTGATATGTAAGGCCATAGAAAGAATCATTATGGACACAATAAATGAGAACATAGGTAACCTACAAATGCTGGACCCATCACAGTCTGGCTTTGTTAATGGAAGGTCATGCCTATTTAATCTGGTGGACATTTTAGAGGGTCACCAAAGCATTGGATGAAGGTAAGACTAGCCGAGTCTTTTGATAATATACCCCAGTCAAGCATTAGAGACAAGCTCACTAATTTAGGTATAAACATTTTTATCACCCACTGGATAACCAACTGATAGGACTCAGGAAGTCAAAATAGGTGAGGCCACTTCCACCAAGAGGCCAGTCACTGGGAATCAGTACTGGACCCACTCTTTTTTTGCATGTGTTAAAGTGAAACAGAAGCAAATGTTGATAGTTTATGGCTGAATAAGTTTGCTGATGATTGCAAGTTGGTGGTTATCATCAACTCCCCTGCAGACACTAGCATTCTTTAAGAAGATCTATCTCTAGTAAGTTAGCCATCCCAGCTAATTACCATGTTGATAGTATTCCCTCAAAGCTTTGACCCAGTGGTCAGGGATCTGATACAGTAGCCTTACCTTTGACCACCATGTTGCCACAGTGGTAAGGAAATCCTTTTATGTTGCACAATGTATAAGTAAGAGCATGGCACCTAGGTCCAAAGAGGTCATTATCCTACTGTACTCTGCCCTTATCACACCAATCATAGAGTACACTGCTGCCTTTGGTATGTACCTGACCAGGCATATACAGCAACTAGAGTGATGTCAAAGGTCCTTACCAAAAGAATACAAGGCATAACAAACCTGCCTTAATCAGAGTACCTTAAAACCCTTTCCCCTCTACTCAGATGTCTATAGATTGCTGAGGGGTGATCTGTACCTGGCTTACAAGGCATTTGCAAACCCCACACTTATGAATCTCCTACATATTCATAAGTCAAAGAATACCAGAAATACAAGGTCTAGGGACCTGAATTTTGACTGTGACTTAAATAGAAGATGCTGGAGATGTGGATATATGTCCCAGAGACTGGATTTCCTGTGGAACAAGCTTCCAATCCATATGAAGCTGAGTTCATCTATTACTCACTTTAAGCGCAACCTAGCCCAGTGGATGGGGATTAGGAAATTTACACTGGGCCTGCCACCTCATCTCTCATATGGACAGAGGTAGTTTATAAATGCCTGTCTCTTGATTTCCTATTTGGATACAGGACATCATTATTGTTTTCAGAAAACCTGGCTAGGCTTAGAAAGGCCCCTAGATTGTTAGCCTAATAACAATCTATGAATCTATGAAGTTAGACTCAAAGAGAAATAGTTAGGTCAGAGCAGACCAAGTGTTTGAATGGTAGATGGTTTAAGGAGGTTGCAATGCAGAGTGGTTGTTGAATTTGTAGAGGAGAGAAGAAAGTGAAAGAGGGGAGATGAGTAAGGAAGAAAGGTTTAGTAGGTAGAAGTTTAAAATATTAGTGATATATCATTTGTGATTGTCAGATATGTAAATGAAAGAAATGTTATTGGTGATCATGAAATATGTCTTATGTGATGTTAGTGCAGAGTTTGCTTTGAGCTAAATATAATTTTCCCTTTGCAATGAGTGTAGCAATCAGTAGATTCATGTGCACTCTTTATTGGGATGTTATTCTCTTTAGAAACTAGGAAGGCAGAGTATAGAAAAGAACCAAACCTATTCCAAGATTTGGTCTTGAGAATTTAGTTTTGATTGAACAATCTTAGTAGTCTAGATGGAGAGGACCTTTTAATGATATTTGTTAGTACAATTATAACAGTAGTCTAATCTGGTTGAGTTTTATTTAGGTTAGTTAAAATGGTGGTTGAAGAAGTGTCTATGCCAAGTCTGGTAAAGTACAGTGGGATGCAATATTTGGATGTATATACCATGCCCATTTTTGGTTCATTTTATTGATGTTATATTCCACATGTTTATCAAACCTGAGCTTGTTGTAGGTGATTACATCCAGCATTTTAGTAAGTTTTACTTTTTGACTTGAATATTCCTAAAGGATCTGATGTTGTAATAGTGGGTTTGTTGTAAAGCTTCAACAAATTAGTGATAGTAAAGACTTGCAGTGTAAAGTTTTATAAAAACAATAGCCACTAGGCAGAGTAATTATTAGTTCTAGGCAGTTTGCTCACATTGACTGTTGCTGATGTGACACCCCAACCCAATCTAAAAAGGGAAAGGGGGACTGATGATGTCAACAATACACAGAAATGAAGTATTCCACACCCCAGCTACATACTTTATAGCTCGATCATCCCTAAATGAATAACCTCCCAGCAATGAGATTTAAATGAATTCTTTGCCACACAAATAAAAATAAGGGCCTATAGGGGCAAATATCTTATGACTTGCAACCTAGAACATGGAATAGCAGAGCCAGTGTGACCAGATGACATTGTGTAACTGTTCTGACATAAGTCTGTGCTTGTAAAGGGGAGAGTGAAATGTGCATATACAAAGTATCCTAAATCAATTTCCTCCAATTTTGGGCCAATACAATATCACATTCTTCTTACCAACAGTCAGGACACTAATTAGTAAAGGTGTCCTGCTGACAAAACCGAGGAATGAATTATTTATCTTTGCCACCTCCTCAAACAAAAACACAGCAGCTTTGCAAACTATAAAATAAAATATGAAGATTCATCACATAACCTCCTCAGCATGAACATCACTGCCTAACTATGTCCAAGGCAAGATGGCTAACAGTACATGCAAGAGCCACCCTTCTTCTGGACCCTGCTACTCTTCAAACATCTAAAGCAAGACACCCCATCCCCTCTTTCAATGAAACATATTACAGCCACCCCTACTTACCAGCTAAGAAGCCATACTACAGTCACCTGTATGTGCTTATTTCTCATACTGTGGTATGCACGGATTTCACAGTGTCACAAATGTCATCATCACTCAAAACCATTTTTCTCATAGGGTGATTTGAAAGATATGTGATGGTCTGATATATTACCTTATGATAATTAATTATATACAACAACAACAACAACAATAATAATAATAATAATAATAATAATAATAATAATATATTTGATAATTAATTTTAATAATATTAATGGTGACTGCAGTGGTGTAGCGGTTAGCATTGTCACCTCACAGCAAGAGGTTCTCCAGTTCAATTCTTGGCTGGGGGGGTCTTCTGTAAGGAGTCTGCATATCCTCCCTACAGTCACTTGGATTTCCTCTCTGTGCTACCGTTTCCCCACACATTCCAGAGACATGCAGTAGGTGGATTGAACACTCTAAATTGGATGTAGGTGCGACTGAGTGGTACAAATGAACTACCATGGCAGGCCTAGCCAACCGGCAGTGTAAACATTGGCTTGAGATGATTGTTACTGCTGAAGTTTCACCTGAACCCCATATGCAAAATGGGAAACATGGGTTGCGGATGGATGGATGGATGAACCACACCCAGAGATTGTACTTTGAATATGTCTGCCATTTGGAGGTGTGTAGGGTGCATGATGGTAGAAACCTGTCTGGCCATGTTTCATCTAAAGTGGTGTACGCAGATCATGAGGGTTTGACATAACAATAGGCTGGCACACCTCTGGGCATCTATCTGACCATGTTTGTTATAGAATGGAGTGCAATCAGTGCCAGAAATGAATAGCCATGAGCAACAGTCTGAACTATGTTTCTCATAGGGTGGTGTGAAAGGTGTATGATGATATCTTATAGCACCTCATGTGCACATCCACAGATGCTAGTTTGAACATGTCTATTGTGTGGGAAGGTGTATACAGTGCATAATGGTGTGGGAAGGTGTATACAGTGCATAATGGTATGCCATAGCATTACATAGACCGGTGGTAGGTACCTGAGTGGTCATGTTTCATGTGTGGTGATGTACAGGGTGCAAAAGGCTATCACATAGCTCTGTATGTCCACACTTGTGAGTTCCTGTACCACCAAAACAAATAGTGCAGGGTTTGTGGTCATGTGCATAAGTTCAATTATAATACAATATGATGCAAGGAAGAGCACCACAGATGGATATGCTGCTGAAAAAAGGAAGAAATCTTTGCCTCAGTACAGTGTGATGAAGGGGACATCGCTACAGTTTGCAATTGTTCCCATATTGAGCTTCAAAATATTTCATGTAGATATATTTTATTTAAGCTAATGACAAAGACTCATAACGTTTAGACACATTTGACATTGAGAACCTATTTGGAAATGCAAAAGAATAGTTGGATGACCCATGGGTAACTTGTAACAACATATATTTGACAAATTTCTATACCACTTTCCGAAAGTCAGTCTGAGGCATTCTAGAAATCAGTGCCTATATACCTCTGAAAGTCCTAGCTCTAGTGTTGTGACATTTTAGTGGTTCTTTGGATTCAAATATGGGTTCTTCATTTGAAAAGGAAACTGATAAAAGTTATTCAAGTCACAAATTACTCAACGCAATCACTTCTGCTTCTCAGATCAAGTTTTAAGCATCCTACTGTTCTATTTTCATGGTTTCTTATCTACTCATTCCTCCAAGTTTGGAATCTTTGTTTCATCCTCTGCAAGCTATCCTCCATTAAAAAAGAGTCCTACACCTCTTAGTAAAATTAACTATACCTTATTCTTTCTACCTGGTTATATGAGCAAGTTATGCATATATAGCTGTAAAAAGATGAACTATTCAAAAACTAGGACTTTGTTATAAATATAAAAAAAAAAAACAAGGAAGTTCTCTGCAAAAAAAAAAAGGCATTAATTGGTGAGGTAGTTTTTGCATTTGCAAAAGCAGAGAAATAAAGTGGTATAGTTGCTAGGATGGGCAATAAAGATCTCATGTGTATATGCCAGTGTTAAATGTTCAGTCTCTACAAAGGCCTTTATAAGTTCGGTGAGATGTGTGCTTTGTCTTTCTCTTTAAACTAGCAGCTTTTAATATCATGATCATAGGATCATAGGAGGTTACTAAGCTATCGGCCCTAGGGTCCTTACAAGCCTAGCCAAATTCAACCCTTGTTCCCAGGGGTGTCTGTTTAAAGCAGACACTAAAATCAGCACCCATTGGCCTTGTTCATGGAACCCCTATGATGAATTTCTGGTTACCCATCCAATCATCCAAATTATGCTTAAACAGAGTCAATGAGGGGCTTTGCTTAACATGAATTGGAAGTTTGTTCTAAAGGTGAGATAACCTCTGTGAGACAAATCTGTCTCTCCAGCATGTTCTGTTCATGTTGCATACTGGATTAAGGCCTTTTGAATGAGTAGCCCATGTGCCATTTGACTTATGGATGTGCAGCATTTCCATTAAAGCAGGGTCAGGTTCATAGGTTCATAGGTAGGTACTAGGCTATCGGCACAAGGGCTTAGATAAGCCTAGCTGACAAGGTTCCCTGGCTTACACCACACAAGAAAGTTATTTTCCTGTGCCACTGTCAACCAGTGACACAGAAGTGATCCCAGGGGTGTATTTCCTATTTCCCCATCCACTCATCAAGATTTTTCTTGAAGAGTGCTAATGAAGAACTTTGCTTGACATAAATGGGTAACCCGTTCCAGAATATGGGAAGTCACTGGGACAGGAATCTATCCCTCCAGCATGTCCTGTTTATTGTGGTGACAAGGTTTAGGTCCCTAGAGCATGTAGATTGGAGGGATTGGGATCTCTTTAGGTGTAGCATGTCCAACAGCTCTGGGTTTGACATAGCTTTATATGTTAGGCAGAGATTACCTTGAAGTAGGCAATATGCTATGGAGTAAAGCTGGAGCTTTTTGAGGCGGTCAGTGTAGGGAATTTGTCTGAGGCCAGTAATCTTCTTTGTGAGGTACTTCTGTGGCTTTTCCAGCTGCTGCAGATGTCTTGTTAGGTACATTCCAAAAGGGGTGTTGTACTCTATAATGGGTCTAATGAGTGTCGAGTAGAGGGGAACAATGACCTCCTTTTTCATGGATGAGAACCCTTTTATGATGAGGTGTGCCACATAGAAGGACTTCCTGACTGCTGTGGCAATGTGACTATCAAAGGAGAGACTACTGTCCACTTGGGTCCCAAGGTCTCTTATCACACATTCAGTGTTAAGTAGATTGCTGCCTATGTGGTAGTTCATGGGCACAGAGTTTTTACCAAAGGGGATGACGGTGCACTTTTTGGCATTGAGCTTGAGGCCATGGCTCTGACACCAGGCATCTGTCTCAATGAGGCCCTTCTGTAAGATGTCATCATTTGGGGACTTGGCTATGGCTCCAAGTTGGCAGTCATCTGCAAACTTCATTAGCCACAGGCCTTCTGTGTTAGCCTGTACTTCAGAGAAGTAGATACCAAACAGGAGAGGTCCCAGGACGGAACCCTGCGGTACTCCACTTGTCACTGCTTTGAGGTCAGATTAGATGTCTGCAACTTTTACAGTGTGGATTCTGTCAGTGAGCCAGTTGGCAACCCATCTTGTGACGTAGGGATTTATACCTAGTTTAGTGAGTTTAGCTATAATTCCAGTATGTGGGATGGTGTCGAAAGCCTTGGTGAGGTCAAGATAGGCTGTGTGAACCACCTTACCCTCTGCGTTGGTGACTAAGGCTTTGGTGACTGCCTGAAAGAAGTTGATCAGGTTCAGGAGGCATGATTTGCCTTTCATAAACCTGAACTGGGTGGAATCCGGAGTTTGGAGCTTACCAATGTCTTTTTTTATGAGTTCCATAATGATACGTTCCATGGCCTTGCAGACCAGGCTCATTAGGCTAGTAGGTCGATAGTTCCCGGGATCAGTGGTGGCTCCCCATTTGTGGAGTGGGATAACTGCTGCTGTGCACCATTCAGTGGGCACAAAGCCTGATGTGAGGCTATTATTGAACATGGTACCTAAGTGGGGAGCCAGTTTGTTCTGAAGTTCATGTAAAACGCAGCCTGGGATGTTGTCAGGTCCCATGGATGCTGTGTTTTTGGCTTTAGAGAGTGCAGCTTTTACCTACATAGTTGTGATTACAGGGACTCTTCATTCTTCCTGTACAGATATGGGCCCTTTAGGGGATGAAGGGGGGTAAAGTTAGCACTGAACCTATCTGCTGATGGCAATATCAGTTGGTTCTGTAATTTTCATGCCGTTGTGCTGTAACTCAGAGCAGATCTGGGTGTTGCCATCGAGATTCTTGACATAGCTATAGAATGCTTTGTGGTTGTCCGTAGAATTAGTGGTGATGTTGTTATCGTAGCTAGCTTTGGAGGATCTTATAAGGAATCTCAGTTTCTTACTGAAGCTGACCAGGGAGCTCCTCCACTCATGGGATTTTACTCTCTTTTGCAACAGTTTCTTCCTTCTGTTGTACAGTTTGTTTATGGCAGGGGACCACCAAATTGGCTTCCTTTTTTTGGAGGATAGCGTCTTGGTTCTGTTTGGGATAGCATGATCCATGCACTCATGTAAGTGCTTATAGATTGCATTTGTGTAGGATTTAGCAGTTGTAACTGTATTGTCCATCTGCATGGGTGTCATGAAGTTCACCACTTCTGTCTTAAGAAGCATGAAGTTGGCTTTGGAGAAATTTTTTACCATGGTTTCCTTAATGGGGGGTGGGGGAGGGATTTGGATATCAAGAGTGATTAGCTTATGGTCGGATCGGACCAACGAGGAGTTGACTTCAGGTGTGGAACACCGGTCACTTATGTTGGTAATGACTAGGTCTAGGATATTGTTTCCCCTAGTGGGGGTGTGGATAAGTTGATCCAGGGCATTGGAGTTTATGAATTCCAGAAAGCGTTGTGCTAAGGAGTTGTTACATGAGTAGTTTTCCAGTTAATGGTGAGGTAGTTGAAGTCGTCCATTATTAGGGTGTTTGGTTGAACCCTAATATTTTCCAGTACATCAAGAAAAGAGGAATGATAATCCTGGGGCATGGTGGGGGATCTGTAGCAAGCTACAATTTGGATTTCAGTTTTGCCCAGAGTTAGTTGCACTTGGATAACCTTGGATACATTATGCTGAGCAACTAGCCTGGAGGTGTGGATATCCTTAATTAATATGGACACACCTCCGCCTTTGGTTTTTCGGTCCAGGTTACATGGCCGAAAAGTGTGGTATGAGTTATAGCCTGGTAGTGCTGGGGTGCTCTCTGGAGCCTTGAACCTGGTCTCAGTCACTGCACAGATATCGATGGTCTCCATTTTAAGGAATGCCTCGAGTGAGTGCATTTTGAGATTTAGACTTCTAGCATTGAGTAGCATTACCCTCAGTTTTTGCTTGCCTGTTCCTGTTGCGGTGGTGAACTTGTTATTTGAACTTTGCCTAAAAAATGCACTATAGGGGCAGCAAGAGCCTTAGCCAGTATCCAGAATCCCAGGGGCGACAGGTTCAGGCCATCTGTGGCAAAGCATTGTGGTCTGTCGACCATATCATCCCAAGCAGACAGATACTGGATCCCCTTTGTCTGACACCAGAAGCTTTAGTCAATTGTTGAAGTCAATCATTTTGTCCTTGTACTGTGGTATCATTCTGGGCAATGGCCGAATGCTACTCAGGGCTAGGGTCATACCTGCCAGGGCTAAAAGATCTCAGGTCATTCACACCAACATGGACAATGACAGAGTCATATTTGTACTTGTTGTGGAGTGACCTGAGTGCGTGGGTTATGTGGCGGATCCTGACACCCGACAGGCAGCTGACAGTAACCGTCTCCTTGTTTAGCCTGGTGAGTGGGACATCAGTGTGCCTGACTATAGAGTCACCTATGAATAGTGTGTTGGGTATGTTGTTTTGCCTTATTGGCTGTGGTTGAGTGGCACACTGAGTCTGTGGGCTATGTGTCATTTGGGTTGTGTTGGGGGATGGAGGTTGCTTGCATTTCTGCTTTGGAGGTCTCTGTTGCTTAGACAGATTATTATTGAGAGCCTCCGTGAATGTTTTTGTGTTACTATGTGTGAATTTTGGTGGTGTAGATTTAGTGAGACTATGTGATGAGTGTGGCGTGGTGCAAATGTTTACCTTCTCCTCATGACTGTCAAGTTCAATCTTGGTTGGAGAGAGCTTTACCTCCAGTTTGGCTAGATAAGTGCATCTCTCACAGGTTGTAGTGTTGGATGGTAGGAGGAGAGGGCTGTCTGTGTACATGAGGCAATTTCTACATTGCCTCAAGATGCCCAGATTCATCAGATAAATCAGATAGACAGGAGAGAACACTGGGAGCTGACCCTTGGACATGCCTGAATAAAAAACTATTTTCCTCTAGATAAGTGAGGAAAGTGAGTACAAGAGCTATTTTTCTCTAAGCAAGTGAGAAAAGTAAGTACAAAAACTGTTTTCCTCTAGGTAATGAGGAAGGTTGAGTGCTGTAGTAATTAATAGCTGATTTAGTGCTTACAAGTTCTGAACAAGTGCTGAGCACGAATAAACAAATTTAAGTGCTAAAACTAAGAATCTGTATCTGCACTTGACGAGTTACAGGACAGAAACAAGTGCAAATGCAAGCTTTCACATCAGAAAGTTGAGGGAGATGGAAGAGATTGCCCAAATGGCCAATAACTACAATTTCTGGGCTTTTTTTTTTTTTTACAGAAAAGTAGCAAAAACAGTAGTAAAAACAATTCACATGCAGTGCAAGCTAGCTCCCTTGAGTATGTAGCAATATTAGACCAAACACAGTTTAAAAAAATGCAATTAAATTAAAAGGGACTAAAGGCAAGTGCAGAAAGAGTTTATTAGGTAGAATGTGGTAAAGAGATGGGACTGGGGGAGTGTCCCAGATCAAATCTACAGTGGGGTGGGCAACTGCAAAAGCCACCAAATTTAAACTACAAACCAAAAATAGGGAGGGTGAGAGGAACAAAACAGTTTCAACAGAGATCTAAGCAACAACTAACAGTACAAACTCTAAAACCAAAAAAATATACTCAGC
Source organism: Protopterus annectens (assembly GCF_019279795.1). NCBI lineage: Eukaryota > Metazoa > Chordata > Ceratodontiformes > Protopteridae > Protopterus > Protopterus annectens. The sequence continues at coordinate 1,643,996,946 of NC_056743.1, read as the reverse complement.
TCTGTATATTTGCAGATCAGTCTCTCAGAACAGGGAGACAACAGTTTCAACAGAGATCTAAGAAACAATTAAACTCTATAATCAAAAAAATATATACTCAGCTCTGTATATTTGCAGATCAGTCTCTCAGAACAGGGAGACAACAGTTTCAACAGAGATCTAAGCAACAATTAACAAACTCTAAAACCAAAAAAAAAATAATAGTAGAGTACAATACAATTCTAAAAGTCAGAGATTGCTTTATATGCAAGGCACAGGTCACCTCTGAGTAGTCTGTATGACACAGAGTAAAGGGACAGTGATTTCAGTTTGCCACATATGACAGATGTTGAAGACCCTAAATTGTCTTTGTAAGGAAGCTTTTTGGTCTCTCCAGTTGTTGCAGGTGTTTGGAAAGGTACATACCAAATGAAGTATTGTACTCTATTATTGGCCTGATGAGGGAAGAGTACAGGGGGATTATAACCTCTTTTTTTCTGGAGGCAATGTCCTTACTTAGGAGATGAACAATATAAAATGCATTTCTTTCCACTGTGGAGACATGGTGATCGAAGATAAGGTTGCAGTCAACCTGTGTGCCCAGATCTCTCATCATTGAATGTGTACTTAGGGTGTTGCTATTGATGTAGTAGCCTGCAGGAACATTGCCTTTGTTGAAGGGGATGATAATGCATTTTGTTTGCATTAAGTTTAAGACTGTGACATTGGCACCAATCATTAGTCTGTTTAAGTCCTTCTTGCAGGATTTTGACGTCGTTATGGGTGTCAATGACTGCTCCCAATGTGCAGTCAGCAGCAAACTTTGTCAGACACAGACCTTTAGTTTTTTTCTGTATTTTGGAGAAGTAAATTCTGAACAGAAGGGTCCCATAACCGAACACCACTGGCTACAGGTCTGCTGGAGGAGGTGGACCTGACAATATATAGGTTAATACCCAGCTGGGTGAGTTTATTAATGATGCTTTAGTGGGAGATTGTGTCAAAGGCCTTGCCTAAGGCTAGGTAGTCCATATGCACAGATTTACCCTTGTCTAGGTCTTTGGTGATTGTCTCAAAGAAGTCCACTAAGTTTAACAGGCACGATCTTTCCTTGACAAAGTCAAACTGGGTGGGGTTGAGTGTTTGGAGATTTTCTATATCTTTGTTGATAAGGTCCATGATGATTTACTCCATGACCTTGCAGATCAGGCTGGTCAGGCTAATGGGTCTATAGTTCCCGGTTTCCGTGGATGTACCCCCTTTGTGCAAAGGGATGATGGTAGCTGTTTTCCACTCCGTTGGGATGAAGCCAGTGCTTAGGCTATGATTGAAAAGAGAACCCAGTGGTATTGCTAATTCCTGTTTTAACAAATATAGAACACAGCCTGGGATATTATCTGGTTCCACAGAGGCTGTGTTTTTGGCCTTGGAGAGAGCATTTGACACCTGCTCCTTAGCTATACTAGGTGGAGGACTGGTGATAGGGATGATTTAGGGTATGTGCGGTGGAGAGAGGGGTGTGAATTTTTCATTGAGCCTGTTAGCCAGCAGGCTTGCTATATCCACAGGTTCTGTATATGTAGTACCATTAACTACAAGTTCAGTACAAATCTGGACTTTCCTTTGAGGTCAAGGATGTAACTAAAGAATGCCTTATGGCTGTCCTTAATTAGTGAAGCTAAATTATTTGTAGTTAGCTTTCGTGGACTTCACGGGAAGTCTTATTTGCCTGTTTAAGTTGAAGACGGAAGGTTTTAAGTTTTGAGACCACTCCTTCCTACTCTTAGATAGCAATTTCTTTGTTTTATTTTATAGCCTGTTAATGGCAGATGTCCACCAGGTAGGTTTGTTCTTCCTAGAAGATCTTGCTTTGGTTCTATCAGGAATGGCAGAGTCAATACAAGTGTACAGATGCTCATATAGAATACTGGTGTATAACCCAGAATAGGTGTCCATTTCATCAGTGGGGGAGGGGTTATGAAGCTATATATGCCCTCTCGTAAGAAGTTGTAATTGGCTTTGCATGAGTTTTTTAGTCTAGTTGCTGCTGGGGATGGGGGGGGGGGGTTGGTGTTATAGTTACTTCTAACGAGACTGATTTGTGGTCAGATCTCATCAGGGAGGGACGCACACTGGAGGTGGTGCAGTGGTCACCCATGTTGGTGAGCACCAGATCCAGGATGTTTGAGCCCCTTGGAGTGTGTCAACCAGCTGGTCCAGGGCACTGGAATTAATGAAGTCCAGGAACGTTTGGGCAAGTGAGTTAGAACACATATCATTTACCTAGTCAACGGACCAGTAATTTAAGTCATCCAAAACCAGGGTGTTTGGTTGTATCTTGATTGACTCAAGTAGATCCAAGTAGGCTAAGTGGATGTCCTGACTCACAGAGGCGGTCCTATAGCTGACAATGATTGAAGAGGGATCTTATCAACAGTGAATTGTGCCTGAAATAATTCAAGGGAATCATTCTGTTTAACCAATCTAGAGGTGTATTTGTCTTTAATGAATATTTATACACCACTTTCTTTAGTTCTCACACTTTCAGTTTGTGGTCTGAACGAGTAGAAGGAAATGTAACCTGATATGGCTAGGGTGCTCTCCACAGCCTTAAACCAGGTCTCATTGACTACACAAATGTCAGCATCTTCTAAGGTCAGAACTGCTTTGAGGGAGTGCAGTTTCTGGCTTAGACTCCTAGCATTTAGTGGCATAAACCTGAGGTTGTTTTTAGAGGGTATTTTTACGCCAGCAATTTTGTTCTTGTGACATTGCCTAAAAAGGGCACTATGGAAGTGGCAAGACAGACAGAAGAATTTCCTGACTATGATGGAAACATGATGATTGAATGTTAGATAATTTTTCATTCAAGTACCCAGGTTTTTTATGACTGTGTCTGTCTGAAGAGGAGTACCATTTATAACTTATGAGGTGTGGACATCTTTTTTTGATGAAAGCTACTACACTGCAATGTACATTTATGCATTTAATTTGAGACCATTTTCATTTCAGTAGTTTATGCATATTCCAGCCATTGCTGGAGCTAGTGTCAGGTGATGAAGCGACAATAGTGTTCAACTTGCAGTCATCAGCAAACATGGTCAGTGATGATTCTGGGATATTGGACTGGATGTCTGCAATGGATATGCCAAACAGGACAGGACCCAGCACTCATCCCTTTTTACAATTTTTTGTTCAGCGATGGTGCAAACAACTTTCTCAACCTGCAATCTGCTAGATAGCCAATTTAAAGTACAGCTCTGATAACAATGATGTTTACATTGTTTGTCTAACTTTTTAGCAAAATCAGCATAGGAGAATTGTTGAAGGCTTTGGCCTGATCAAGATAAACATTGTTCCCTGAGTTACTACTGTCTGTTTGTTTCTACAACTTGCCCCTATGCACTACCGTACTCATGAGTGCTAACCCTAATATTGCTATTGTTCCTAACCTCAACTCTTCTTATTACTTTGCTAAAAAACTATATGTGACAGTACCACTATACAAGGCACTCACATACTCACGTTGCATGCAAACTTAACACTACAGTTATCATCTGTTTTAGGCCTTATTCTAACCCTACTTCAGAAATACTTACAAACTCCACCATATGCATGGGTCTGTGTATGTGTGTGTGTGTTTATATATATGAAAAAAAAAAATATATATATATATATATATATATATATATATATATATATATATATATATATATATATATATATAGATATAAAATTACACACACACACGCACACACACACACACACACACACACACACACACACACACACACACACACACACACACTGGAATAATATTGATTCAACAACGTTAGTAAGTAAATTATTCACAGCGTATATTCAGGAACAACAATTGCTTCAGACTGTAAAAAAAATACCAAGGGACAGAACATACTAGACATTGTTTGTGCTCCCAAAGAAATGATTGTAATTTCAAGTCAAGTTTTACCAACATTGATTTACAGTGATCATGGGGTTATAAAGGTTAATTTGCTGTTAGATAATTCTGCCAAACTGAAATCTAAACCAATGCACAGAAGGTTAATTACAGATTATATGGAAGCAAAACAATCACTATTTAAAGCTAACTGGAGTGAGGTGTTCCGTGGAAAAAAATGCAGATGGAGTGTGGAAAGTTTTGAAAGAGAAATAGTTTGAGTGCAATAAATGTTTAACATCAGGATCTATTCATACAACATCAGGGGGATATATTTTTCCATAAGGACAAGATATCTGATTAAGATGAGAGACAAAAAAATATAAGAAATGAAAACTGAAATAAACAATCTGGACAAACAAATTAAGCAAAGTGTGAGACAAGATCAAGAAAAAATTGAAGAAAGTCTATATAAAGATATACAGCATAATAGGAAACCTTTTTATAGATACCTAAGATGTGGAAGGAGTAAAGAGACACAAATTGATAAACTGTGTGCAGATTCTAAAATTTATTCTCAGACACAACAGATTACAGATATATTTACAAAATCTTATGCAAAACTGTTTAACTCTACAAAAGGAGCGATCATTTGTCCTAGTGACATCCAAGTAACCCCAGATACTGGAATCAAATTAGATTACATTGGGAAAGAACTGCGCAAACTGGATCCAAACAAAGCACAGGGAGGAGACTGAATTAATAACAAAGACCTAAGAACATTTCAGCAAGAACCTATGGTACCATTATATCTATTATTCACTAGGTCATATAAATATGCAGAGATTCCTCAAGATTGGAGACATGCACTTATTAAGTCTGTCTTTAAGGGAAAGGGGAGTAAGACAAGCCCAGAGTCATATAGACCCTTAAATATATTTTCATGTTGTGGAAAAATAATGGAGAAGGTAATACTGGATAAGTTATTGTCAGAACTCGATAGTGTGGGACTTGAAACCATATATCAGCATGTATATGTTGAAAACAGACCTATTACCACCTGTAACATGATGTTCTATAACAATATAATAACAGCTATGAATGAAAAATTGTGCTGTGATGTAATTTATATAGATTTAACTTCACCATTTGACAGGGTCATACACAAAACACTGATCAATAAATTAGTACAACTAAGGTATTGCTGTACTCTTATTAAGATGGATAGTGCATAGCTTACAAATAGGACATGACAAATATTGTACAGCAACTGGGCAGGTGAAATCCTTGGTTACAGTCTGGGTATCCCACAGGACTCTGTTCTAGGCCCTTACTTGTTTAGATTGTATCTTTCAGTCTTGACCTTTTCATCTGAGGTGTTCTGCAGTCTATATGAATATGACCTACAATTGTGTAAACTGATTACATGTGTTACAGATAAGGCATGTCTGCACAATGACTTGACTAAATTGACCATTTGGGCACAAGAGAATAATATGCTGATAAATTCATTAAAAACTAAGCATATGAGATTTGAGAGACATAAATTGAAAGATGAATATTTAATACAGCACACAGTGATTGAATCTGTAGACTCATTTAAGGACCTGGGCAAATGGGTAGATTCAGCTATGAGTTTTTTCTAATCATATCAACTAATTGGTTAATGATAGTTATAGAACTATAGGTTGTATAAAAAGATTTATCAAGTCTAGGAAATCAAAAATAATAAAGGCATTGTTTGTTAGTCACATTAGACCCAAACCTGAGTATGCAATAACAATATGGAAACCCTATAAGAAATCAAGCATGAGTAAACTGGAAAGACTACAGTGGAAATATGCTAAGAACATCAATGGATATGAAAATTTAAGTTATTATGAAATACTAAAATATCTGAACTTGTAGTACACTGTCTCTTACAGATATATAAGAGATTGTATTCAGGTATATAGGATGTTTAGAGAAAGCTACCTCTGGGAATGTTTGGGGTTTTCAAAAAGTACTAGAGAATCACCAGACAAGATTTTATAGGAATGAGAAGTGTACTAATTGGTTCTCTGGCAGAGTAACTGATGCTTGCAACAGACTACCTGATTACATTAAAGCAAGTACTAGTTTAGATATTTTTAAGAACAGCCTGGACACTTATTATGGGAACAAGTGTTATGGTATACTGGCAAGCTAGAAGGGCATTAATGCCCGTGCTTGAAATATCCAATGCATCGT